>NC_021162.2:72572334-72696078 GCF_000331145.2 Cicer arietinum
GGAAAGAGTAATGTATATATCAGTTCAAATGTAAAACAAGCTTTAGAAACATTAGAAAGGGCTATTTCAGTAGTTCGAAAATATGGATTTCATTCGCGCCGGTTCTCCTTTAGATTTGTTCATGAAGAGACCCGCTGCAAAGAAAAAAGTGGCGAAGTTGATCCATATTCTGCAAATCCTGTTCATCCATTTGTGAAAAATGATGTTAGTGTCAAAGGACCAAGCGGTAATGTTGTGCAGGAAAGTTCAGAAGATTTCTATGAAATCCAAAACATCAGGTGAGTCTGACACTACTTTACAAAAGTGACTTGCAAGGTGATCATAACTATTTAGCCTATATCACTATCAAATGTGATATTCTCAACCAGATATTTATATGAACAAATGACATACCCTTGTTTGAAAATAATTTGACTTTGTTATATCCTTTTTACATAATAAACAACTTATACTATAAACACTTAATTAAGTTGTTTAACCAATCAGTGTCAAGTTATATTTGGTTGACAATCTTATTACCTTTTGGTTCCTTCAGGCACACAGGAACAGATCCAAACTTAAAGGAACTAAATTATAACACAGTACCGGCTTTCCGAAATAAGAATCTCATTGAAGCAAACCAGGTTGATTCACATTCTTTGAAAAATGGGACAACACAAGACCATATAATATGTGATGATAGCAAGCAATATAGAGGACGAGATATGCGTTCAGATGACCCGATAAAGTCAAGCAGACAGAGAAAAATAAACAACCTTGTAACTCAAGGTATCTCTTCAGATGTACCAAAACAGTTAAGCAAGAGGAAAAATTATAGATACTGTTGTTTTACGCATTAGCAGAACAAAATTGGATACTTATATATATCTTGCAAACTTGACTCCACAGTTTAGTGCTGATTTGACCTACTGTTCCATCCCATAATATAAACAACCAATTTTAAAAAAAATTAATGTATTTGATTCAAATTTTAAAGTTGTGTTGGTCATTGTTTGGATTTTTTTTTTTTTTGGTTTGAGATTTCCATGCATTTATCCGGCAACATTAAATGAAATGAGAACCTTTAGAAATATCTCCTTTATCATATATTCTAATGTTGAAGGACAAATGACTCATAAATATTTCAATATGTATATTTTAAATTTATATTGATTTTTTTGCACAAAAGATGAGGACATTTTCTTTATTTTGATTAGATGGAATTGCATGATTGGGTAGGGCAGTAAAATTTGTTCCTGGAAACAATTAATCATGATTACTTTTTTTTAATGATAACTTTGTTTGAGAATCTGTTAATCATCAAATAAAGAAAAACTAAATTATATCCTAATACTGTGGAATATGAATCTAATTAATTGAATTACAAAATTTAAAGTTGAATTTTATAAGATTTAAATTACAAAATGAAAAGTTTCAAAATTACAAGTTTAAGTTTTATAGAATTTTATTACGATTTAATGAGTGTTAATTATTTATTATATGTCATATTATTTATAAATATATTATATCATTATTTATTAATTAAAAAATTAAAAAAATAATCAAAATAGTGAGATTTTAAAATAAGAAAATTAATATTATAAATTTGTAAAAACAAATGAACTAAAATTAACTTTAATAATATTATATTTTGTTGCTTTTGTGGACCTTTTTCTTCAAGAAATCGAACGATTAAATAAAAATTCTCTGTGTAGCGGACAAAATTCAACCTAACCACTATCACCTCACATAAGCAACGAGTTTTTTCTTTTTCACGTCACATAAGAAACGTATTTTAGTGTATTAGCCTTTTATTTGTTGTATATATTTTTTTATTATTAGATATATTTAAAAATTATAATTTTTTTTTTGGAGTCTTAAAATCTGTACTGTAGTTTGGACCTCAAGTCAACTCTAATTGCAATCTTTCCTTAGTTACTAATACTATTAATCTTAATATTACGAATTTATTCACAAATTCACTTATTTCAATTTTAGTGATGTTTAATATATGATAGTTTTGATCGAAAAATTATACTAGTTTTTAAGGATATTATTTTTTAATTAAAAAATTGGTCGATTTTTTTACAGATTTTTTTCATTTATGATATAGCTATGCTTTTTCTTTCAAAATTTAAATTGAAAAAATACTCCTTCCAATTATAAATATAAATATGTTTTTTCTTTCAAAAAATTTTAATATGTTTTTTGCTTTCGTTGAGATATGTTTTTTCATTTATTATTATTATTATTATTATTATTATTATTATTATTATTATTATTATTATTATTATTATTATTATTATTATTATTATTATTATTATTATTATTATTAAACCAGCCACCATTAGCCCAAAAATCAAATCCAATTATCGAAAATATGAATGAAAAATTGAAAATATAATATCAGAACTCATAAGCTCTGCGTTTTGCTCAGCCTCCTTCTCGCCGCCTACCCTCACACTCTCGCCGCTTCACCCTCACTGTCACTCTTGTCTCTCAGACTCGCTCTCACTTTTCCTTCTTCCCTAACTAACCTAAGCAAAGCACCAATACACAATAGTGCAAGCGCCGCCAAATGCCTCGCACTACTACTCTGGAGTGCCCTGGCTGCCCTCCACTTCGTGCCCTAACCTTTGACACACTTGGTCTTATCAAAGGTCTTACATTTTTCTATTCTTTTTCTTCTTCTTCTTCTTATTATTATTATTACTATCACTTTGTTTTTGCTTATCTTCCTATCTGCTTTGTAATGTTAGTTATCGAATCCCGTGAAAATCAAGGAGGTCCTAAGGTTGTAGAGAGATGGGGCGAACCTCATTCATCCAAGTTCGTTAACGCTGTTTCAATCATTGACCGAAAATCTCACCCTGTACTTTTTCTCTTTGCTTAAACCCTTTTTCTAATTTACCATTTACTCATTATTATTCTGGAATATTGGATTCTTATTATTTCCCTATGCTTTTCTTCTATTGCAGTTATTAGCTGTAGCAAGGAAAAATGGCCAGGTAAACTATTTTGCGGTTCTATAATTGTCTCTCAAAATATTTGTTATTAAATTTCATGCATTTCACTCCATGTATAAATATTACAGATTGATGTTTTGAGCCTTGTCAATGGAGATTCTCATGCTACAATTACCCCCGCCAATGATGTACATGTTCAGTCTGAAGAGAATAGTATTATTGGTTTGCATTTATTTGCTAAACAAAATCTTGACTTAGATTCCAGGTATTGTTTTATGTTCTTCACTTTAATACTATAATTTGAACTGACCATATTTTTGTCACCTTTCTCTTTTTCTGTTCTTCACTTTAATACTATAATTTGAATGGTAATTTTGCTGCAGTCATATGCTCTTGATTTTCATCCATTTTCTGAAGTTATTCGACATTGCGACTGTCTTATTTCAATCATCAAGTTAATAAGTTGGCTCTCATGTTCAAAATACACTAATCTTGCATGTGCGTGCACTCTTGTGCATGCACTTCTCCTGCATTAATTGCTTGCACAATACACTTGTGTGTGTGTTTGTACTTATGCATGTATATGTGCAGCTGTTATGCGTGTGATTTTGTATTTGTGTACTTCCAACATCATTCACATGTGGTCATTGTTATTTAGGGTTTGTACTTTACTTACATGCACGAGCAAAGGGAATGCAAGTATAAGGTCCATTGAAGTTCCTGATTCATTGACAGGATCTTCCTCTACTAATTCTTCAAAAACCTGGGATGTATGTAGTGGTGGTAACGTCTTGTGTTGCAAGGTGGACGGAAATGAGAAGTTTGCTTTATTTGGAGGGTGAGTTTTTACAATTTGCATGTTAAACAAACTTCTAAGATATGTTGAATGCTCATGAATATTGAACTGTTCGAACAGTTTTTCATTTTACGATAAAAAGCGATATGTGAGGGTTCTGATTTGAAGGCCAGCCAGATGTAGTCCCAAAAAAATAATAATTAGAAACAAATGTATCATTTTAATAGGAGCATTATTTTCTACAATAGATGCAGTGAACTTTTTGATAACCATGTCATTGGGCTTTATCCATATAGTTTGTGTTGCCTTACTTCAAGACCCCCATAGTATGTATGCAGAGATTCTAATTAACTTTGTAGAAAACATATCTAAAAAAGATCCGAGTATTGGAGCTTGTATTGTATTCAGAAATAGAGCCTTGAAGACTCTGTAGACTATAGTTGGCTGCATGAAAGCAGAGTTTTACAATTTGACCTTTGATAGATGCTGAAGTTACCAAGTAGCATTAGGGATGGCTTTCACTAAAATGTATCATAGTATTTAAGTCTTCGTCCATTTGGAATATCATAGATTAAATCTTATGGTTGGTTTCTGTATCTTGGTATATATAAGGATTTGTTTCCTTATTTAATTAAAATTAACAGTCTAGTATTAGGATAAATAAGGATTAGTGGTGTTTTCTAATTTAATTTAATAACATCCAACATATCATTTAGATAAATATCAACATAATTTTATTATTTTAAGTATTCATTTTTCTCCCTCTGTACCTAAGGAACTAAACGCTATAACCACAATATGAGTTTGAGGAAGCAAAAGAAAATATAATAGACTAATTCTATTATTGAAGGTCATATAGAGAAAAGCATCAAGAAATACTAGACCTTCCTTACTGCTCAAACATGAATTAACTTGATTATGCAACAATCACAAGCATATTACAAGTTACAACTGATCTATACAGCATACAAACAGGCACCCTTTACGACAAACCATTGAGAATCTAAACAAGGCAGCATCTTATAGCTATAACTAGTATATACAAATATGTTTAGTTGACACCTGAGAATTAATGAATAAGTACTTTATTTGTAGGAAAGGTGTTGAAGTCAATATTTGGGATCTTGCTAATGAGACTAAGATCTGGAATGCCAAATCTGTGAGCCATTACTTCAACCCCCTTCATTTCACATTTTTAATTAACTGTTAATTTATCTTACCCAATTTATCTTTTGCTTGAGCACATTTTGGTTTTTTAACCATGCTTGATTTTACCAATTCTTTTAACCTATGCAGCCTCCTAAAAACAGCCTCGGTATATTTACACCTACCTGGTTCACATCTGTTTCATTTCTCAGTAAAGATGACCATCGAAAATTTGTTGCTGGAACCAATAACCATCAGGTAATTTTAATCAGTGAATTCTTCTTAAGTTCTAAACTAAATGAAGAAAAAGATCTTTGGTGTTTGATGACACGAAATACTCCTCTTTTGTGTTCATACCTTTGAACAAGGTGTGTTAGAGGGTGTTTTAAATACTCTTGAGAAGGATTAATGATCATTCTCAATTTGGAATTGCAGAGAAATACAGATTATATTTTCTCAAGAGGGAAGGGAAACATATTTCCACCAAGTATATTCATGTATGAATACTTTATTGTCATGAATTATCGCTAATATATCCTGTAAAGGATAGCAATCCAGTTAAAATATACTCCCTTCATCCCTAAATATAAGACTCTTTTGAGGTTTCTTTGTCCTTTTTTATGACTCCTTTCAAATTGCCCATTGCATTAATTATTTTTTAGAAAAATACCTCTATTTATTTTGCACATGAGAAAGATAAACTTCTCTCTCTTGTGAGGATTGGTTGAAAGAGTACGAAAAGTGAGATAGTAGAATTATGAGATCAATAATCATATGGGTAATTTTGAAAAATTTATTCATGCTGACAAGTTTATTGCTATCGACCAAATTAACCACCTTTCTTAATACTTGTGAATTATGTAAAGGAGTTTTATATTAAGGGACAGGGTGTATCTTTTATGAATGTGTAAAGGTTTATTTTCTTAATAGGAAAAGATTTGGCCTTTGATATTTCTATTGTTTAATATTTTAGTTGAATGGGAAGGTAGTTTTTAATTTTTATTTTTCCCAAGAGTTCCAAAAATATTCTTTACATATATTTATAATGTGAGAAGTTTAATTACTTTTCAAATCAACTGTTTGTTACAGAAAGGAAAAAATTAATTGCTTTCTAATATTTAACTGTTATTTATTCTCTTGTATCTCTACTAGTACTTAAACATTTTCTAATCACTCTTCCATTTACAACTTTTGTCTTTTGAACAGGTTCGTCTTTATGACATATCTGCTCAGAGGAGGCCTGTTCTTTCTATTGACTTTCGTGAGACACCAATTAAAGCACTGGCAGAGGATATAGATGGCAATACAATCTACGTAGGGAATGGATCTGGTGACATGGCTTCTGTTGATATACGTACAGGTATCCCCGAAAGTTCTGGAGATGTTTCATAAACTTAGCAAGTCGTTACAAGTTACAACATTGTTAAACTTCTATATTATTCAGTATACTGTATTACTACATTTCATCATTGACATTCCTCATTCTATTTGTGGCTGAAAGTTTTGGACTATCTACTTGCTGCTTATGTGTTATATTAATTCTAGAAAATAATTTTCCTTTGGACAATTTTATAAACTAGCTACTATTTGTCAACAGAAATTGGATCTAGTCCCTTAAAAATATACACCTTGCATTTCATACAGTGGGGTTAAGTTCATTTTTGTAGCAACTTATGTAAAGATGGAAGGTCCATTTTTCCAATGTTTGAATGGTCATTTACAGCGTAATCTCTTCTTGAAAGACCAAGTGATAATTCAAATTTATAAATATGGAACATTTCATATTTTATATCCTTATCTTAGTCAAGGACAGACTTCAGTACAATTTTTCTAGGGATTTCAGTTTAGGTTAAGCATTAGTAAACAAATTATCTATCTTTGGAATAGAATTCAACTAGGATGTGGCTTTGGCATGTTGTTCGTAGTATTTTTTGTGCCGGAGATGTTATTTGAGCAGCAAAGAAAGAGTACCATCAAAGTATCTGGAGATAATTTTAAGGTTTAACGGAAGCAACATTTGGAACGAAAAGAGAAAATGTTTGTGTTGCGGGTTGAGCGAACTGTTTTAGGAATTCAGAGCACTCTTCATGATTTTATGCATAAGTTGGAATTGGATTCCGCAAAACATCCTTCTTTAGTAGAAAGGGATATACGGCATTTTTTTTAACTTGGATATATATCATTTTTACATTAGTCACATTTTTTGTAATGCTCAATTTAGATTCCTGAAGTTTCGTTTTTATGGATAAAAATACCTATATGTATAATTAAGATGAGCCCTTGTGGCTTTTACATTGACGTGTTCCTAACTTCCTACTATTTAGACAATTGATGGTCAACAGGTGCAATTGCATTACGCTATAGCTTCCAATTATTGTGAACTTTATTTATGTTGTCTTGTAGTTGACCTTTTTGAATTATTTTGTTTTGCTATTATTTTAATAAATGCAGGAAAAATGCTAGGATGTTTTACTGGAAAATGCTCTGGAAGCATCAGGTCCATTGTCAGGCACCCTGAGCTACCTGTGGTAGCTTCATGTGGTAAGCATCAGTCTATCTTTTTGCTTGTGTGTTGCAAATTCTTTTAAGTTATACTAGTGGTTCTCTGATTAAGTCTTGTTCACAATTTTTAAACAGTTCTCTCTAAAATTATATTATTTTCTGTTCATCTGGAGGCAAATTATAATCTTCTGTTACTATATCTAACTAGAGCGTGATTACTCCTGAACCTCATAAAAAAAGTACAAGGCGTGTATTACTGGTTCACTTTATTTTTCCTAGATAATAAAGTGATGCCATTTCTTAGTCTGATAAAAATATATCAAGCTCCTGTTATCAACACTATTGCTCATATCATGAATATTTTTTTAGGACTGGATGGCTATTTACGACTTTGGGATACCAAGACAAGACAACTTCTTTCTTCTGTAGGTTTCATATCCTTTTTCTTTGTACTTTTCAATATGTTATATAGTTCATGTAGTTCATATTTGTATGTCACTGCTAACTAAAAGAAATTAATGATATTTGACCATTTAAACCACATATGAGCTAAAAGAAATTAATGATATCTGGCTTATTGAAATATTAGATAAAAAAATAACGTATGAGCTAAAGGCCATTAACTTATGTGTGATTAAATCTACGTATGTTTGGATATATTGTTCAGTACTGTTTGACTTATTCCTGTATTTTAAATAGGTGTTATTTGTGAGGCCAAGAAAAAGAGTATGTTGTGAAAAAACCTTGTTTTTTTTGTCTTTTAACATAGAAACAGTAACTAGCCTAGTCTCCAATGACTGCCAGATTTGTTTTCTTCCTTTAGTAATATGCATCTACAAAGTAATTTTTTAAAATATTTTCCTGTTCTTGTATTGTAGTCATAATCACATATTTTGATTGGTTGCAGGTTTTTCTTAAGCAGCATGTTCTGCATGTTCTTTTTGACTCCAATTTCATTGTTGAAGGTTAGTATTTTTCTTGTTTCTTAATGTAGTATTTTTTTCTCTCTATATTTTCAATCAAGAAAGAGAAAGAGATTGATGATCTGTGTTATTTTGATAAATAATCAAACAACATAAGTTTGGATTTGAAACAGACAATGATTGAAGGGTGCAGTTATCAATATTCAATCTCTTAATGTTCAAAATTATCAATTAACTAAGAGAGACACTTGTAAAATTTAGTATGAGGGGCTGCAATAGATTTGTTATATAATTTTTAAAAGAGTACAACTATTATTATGCTCCTCTAATTTTATTTAATCAGATATGCCCAAAGGAGCGGATTCGCTACCATGCAAGGAACAAACAATGAAGGAGATCGCAGTTGGGGAAGAAATTGAAGCATCATCTTTGAAAAGAAAAAAGTCTTCTAAAGTTAAAGAAAATGGGATAGATGGTAGTGAAAAAAAGAGAAGAGCTAAGCAGAGCGAAGAACGCAAAAAGTCTAAAGGAAATGATGGACCTGAGAAGATGGCATCAAGAGAAGAAAGAAGCAAGTCAGCATCCAAGAAAAGAAATAAGAGCTCAAAAAAAGAAATTTCAGATGAAGAGTAGTGATTTAGTTGGATTGATTACAATGCGATATATGCACAAAGGTATCCAAACTACTATTTGGATGCAGGGTAATGAAGGCAGTAAAAGTTCTAGCAGGAATTTGTGTTTTGTAATTCAATCTGCTTGGAGGTTGCTTTGTGGGGAAATTACTAGGCTGGTTAGATTTGTTCGATTTTGTGAAATTTTTATGCACAAGTGTATTTTAAGTTATCCAGCATTGAGGTTAGGGTTTAGCCATGTCTCACGGTTCCTTACAAAATGTTCATTATTTTGCTTTGCTAATATTCGCCAGTGGACAATCCTTTTTTCTTTGTTCAATCAAATTTTGTTTCAGATAATATATGTTACATTTGATTAAGAGATTCTTTTGATTACATTGAGACGATATTAATTTGTAGTGTTGTTTTTTAAAAAATTTATCGGTAAACAATGTTTTGAAATTATATAAGAATCAATAATATATTTAATAATTTATTAAATGATATTAATGTTTGTAAAAAAAAAAAAGGTACTAATAAAGATGATTTGGAATATTTTTTAAAACTCACCTACAATTATTTCTAGGAGTTTCTCCAAATTGAAGAATTTTCCACCTCAATTTAAAAAACTACAACATTATCCCTTCTTCAAACCTTATTTCCACATTTTACAAAATCATTTATATTTTAACAAATGTTCACTAAATTAAAGTACATTTTTACTTTATGTCAAATCTTTGTAGTCAATAGTGGCAGTGGCTGCATTTGCAGTGGTGCGTGGTGGTGTGGAGGTTTAGTTGTGGCGTGATAGATTAGTGTAGCGGTTGAAGCCGCAATTTTACAAAAGACATTAAAAGTTCTTTTAGTTTGTGAAAAAGACAAGTTTCTTCGTGGTTTATTCTTTTTTGAATCAATTAGGGATTTTTCTTCTGCATTCTCTTCTCTCCTTTTAATCGCAACCTCCCATCTCATCTGCTCCGTTGCCTCTCATTTCTTCTATGTGAGACTTCGGGACGACTATGGGCAACTCATGTGCGACCTTCGCTTCTCTATTTTCTGTGCCACCAAACCTCTTCTTCTCTCCTATTTCTTTCACCCCGAACTTTACCGTAGCAGTTAGACTGCTACTCGTTACACTGCAATAACATTTTGAGAGTTTTCTTTTGCGCTACGCTTGTTAGTGTTTAAACTGTTTGCAATGGAAGTAAGCAAAAAAGAAAGGAATGATATGAATGTGTTATTTCACTGAGAAATTGTTATGCTATTTATATATAGCTTTATCACATTATTTCTAACTAAATTCTACATAACTAACTTTTATCTAACTTATTAAGCAAGTGGTTAGTTAATGCTTACATACAATCAAATCTAACTTGAAGTGTAACTGAATACGAAGATCGTTTAATTTCTAACTTGAAGTGTAACACTCAAAACCAAGAACATTCTTGGTTTCCAACACTCTCCCTTAATTCAAGTTTCTTCAATCAGCGACATCTTTTGAAGCCTCTCGATCTTGAGTTCTCCTGCTCTTCTGGCATTGTCTGCTAATTCGTGATCACAAACCTCAAAAGCTAAGCGAGCCTTCTTGAACATTCTCTTCTTCTCATCAACTACTAATTCCATCTTTCTTATAGCTTGTTGCACCACTTCAGCAATTCTATTGCATGCCTCCTGTGGAGCAATCAATCTTCCACTTTCTGCATTTTTCAAGTTCTTTGGAGAATCCAAGTCAAGCTCTTGGAAAACCATCAATATTGCCCTGCATGGTACTTTAGAATCCATTTTTTTTTTTCACTTTTCAGATTTTTCTTGAGATCATCACACTTCAAAAAAAGATTCATCCCCCGTTGGTCTTTACTACTATGAAAGATCCTACTAACATAATCAAGCTTGCTATCCATTTTCTCTTCAGGAACATCCCAAGACAGATTTGCCGTTATATTCTCTGGAAGAATATCTTCATCTTCACCATTTTCATTGCCATAACCATCTTCATCTCCCTCGGTGAAGTGTTCATTAGTGTGAGCTTCATCACTGTCACCTCCATCATAAACACAGGGGGTTACCATTGTGCCTTCTGTTTCTAGTAACCGTAAACACACCTTGCTTAACGTTGGAGCTTCTTGAATCAGATTCCAAAATAGAATTTTTCGTCTTGACTTTCACTCTTCAACTACCATGATTTTTCTCGTTCCTCGCATTTCCAAGTTCTTTCTGCCATTCTTCTTCCTTCTTCTTCACAGTTTCAATTTCAGCCTGTTCCAATTCAACAACTCGGAACTTTTCAATCTTTGATTCCTCCTTAGCCAGCTTTGAGCCATCAATGCTTCCCTGAGTTTCTCATTTGCTTCCTCATCCATTCTATGTGCTTTTTTAAACTCATCAATAGCTTTTACATTCTCCTTCTCAACCTGAAGAATATGTTCCAATTGTTTAAAAACATTTATAATCTCCAATCTGCTTTGGATATACTCATCCTGATTAAATCCATATTTTAACTGCACTACTTCAGCTTTAACCGAGACAAACTCGACTTTGAGCTAGTTTTCGACAACTTCCAGTACATTCTTTTTATCTTCACTGACTAAATGAGCCTCAACTTTTCTCACAAGTTCCTCCAATGATAAGCTTCTAAAATGTTTGCGCCTTCAAACGAAAGCGATTCCACTATCTTATTTGCAGCTTCTAATTTTATTTGAGATTTGCCAACTATTTCCAAAGCATTTAATTCAATTCTCTACAATGACTCACTTCATTCTTCAGTTTTTCAATTAAAGAGAATTTTTCATCAAGCTCCATCTTCAACTCTTGTATCTCAGCCTCAGTCGAATCACCAGCTTCCTTAGAAGCCTCTTCAAATACAACAAACTCCATATCTTGGTCTTGCTTAGTAGAATCACAAGACTTCTTCAGTTCAGGCTGCTTTGATCCTGCTTTGTTTGAATCAATACATGTCTCAAAACTGTCTAAAAATGGAGAACATTATGCGTTTGTGGTAGCCATCAACAAAACTGTGTCTGAAAACGGAGAATGTTATCCGTTTGTGGTGGCCATCAACAAGACTGTATCTGAGTCTGACGAGAAATATTCTTGAACAACACATGCTTCATCTTCTTATGTGTCCTTCCTTTGTCAGCCCAACATTCATTAGAAAAATATCCAAACTTATCACAATGGTAACATTGCACCTTCTTGTCAAAGTTCTTTGATCTTTTTGATTTACCACTTGCATTGCCCTCTTCTGATGAAGATTCAGACTTGTCATACAGTTTCTTAAATTTATTCTTCTTTCATTTCTTTTTTTGGTCTTCTTTCTTGTTGGCATATACTACTAATGTCTGATTTCCAAAATTACTTCCACTCCTTTAATCCATTCTCACTCTCTTGCTCCTAGAGTTCCCTACAACTCTTCAAGACTCAATGTGGAAATGTCTTTGGATTCTTCAATCACACACACAACATAATCGAACATGGGATGCAAAGATCTCAATATTTTTTCACATAGTTTCAATTCAGTAAGCTTCTCACCACAACCAGCCATCTGAATTGTGATTCTCCTCAATCTTGAAATCATATCTGAAACCTTCTCTTGTTCCTCCATCTGCAACAACTCGAACTGTTTTTGTAAGGTCTGCAATTTCACTTTCTTGACCTTGGTTCCTCTAGAATAACACTTCTCCAAAATGTCCCATGCTTCTTTTACACTTCTTCCATCAGAAATTTTGTTAGAGTTGATTGTGTCAAGGCATTAATGAAGAATGAAGATGGTCTTGCAATCTTTCTTCTTGATTTCTTTAAAATTCAACCTTTGCTCCTTTGTTGGGTTGGCTCCCAGATCTTCAAAACCTTTATATGATTTTCAACACTTCTTGAAATTCAAACAATGCTCGAATCTACACTCTCCACCTATCCCAATCTTTTTCATCAAAATGTGGCATGTGGACTGAAAAATTTCTGTTGTTTGCACTTGAACCCATTCTCACTACGTCGTGTTTGATCCTCACACTTCACCTGTGTTTTTCACTCTTTAATTTGGATCAATAAACCTTGCTCTGGATATCAATTGTTAGTGTTTAAACTGTTTGCAATGGAAGTAAGCCAGAAAAGAAAGGAAATATGAATGTATTATTTCATTGAGAAATGGTTATTAGGGGTGGGAATAGGTCAGGCCAGGCCAGGCTTTGCAAGGCCTGAGCCTGACCTAGATTAATTTTTTAGGCCTAGCCTGGCCTACGGCCTATCATAGGCTTTTTTTCCGGTCTGGCCTGGCCTTTTTAAAAGTCTGGCCTGGCCTGGAAGCCTATTTAAAAGCCTTATTCATATTAAAATATTTAAATGCTCTCCACATACCAATATCAATGTACATATCTATATATATTAAACAAAAAATAATTTTTCTAACAAAATAATTTTTAAAAAATCTGAAACAAACATAAACCCTAAAACATAATTCTTGGTTTCAAAGAATAGATTTTTTTTTTAAACAAATATACCAATTATTACCTCTCAAACAAATATGGAAGGACTACTGAGTTATTGACTAATTGAATGGCTACTGAATATGGAAAGACTACCAAATATGGAATGACTATCGAATATGGAATGACTACTGAGTGATTGTCTAATTGATAAAATTTAAAATAGGAAATAATATTATTAATATAATAATAAAAAATAACATTAATAAATAATTAAATATATATAGGCCGGCCTGTCAGACCTAATAGGCTTCTTTATAAGCCTGAGTCTGACCTATTTAAATAAATAGACTTTAAAAATAGCCTGGTCTTTTTATTAAATAGGCCAGGCTAGGCCAGTAAGTCAGGCCATAGGCCCCTGTCGGACGGCCTAGCCTATTCCCATCCCTAATGGTTATGCTATTTATATTAACTTCTATCTAATTAACTAACTAAGCAAGTGATTAGTTAGTTAATTAGTGCTTACATACAATCAAATCTAACTTGAATTACACAAACTGAATACAAGATCGTTTGACGTTCTCCTTTTTTCTGATACTCAAAACCAATAACATTCTTGATTTCCAACAACGTTATCCGCCATTGACTAGATAGTGTCAAATCCTTATGTATCCCAAATATGTTGATAACAAATGAGAATTTATGTAAAAAGAAAAAGGAATTGACTAGAAACAAAATTTATTTTTGTAAAAGACAATTTGTTTCATTTTTTCTATTTAGTAGAAGATAATTTTTATTTTTATTTTTATTTTCCAAAAAAAGAAAAACTGTTACCTCTAAAAAATTGAAACAACCAAAATCAACATATTGAAATTGCAACTAATTCTAAAATATTAAAAATTAAAATTGAAATTGTCTTGTTGGCCAAGTAAGTAGTGGCGATATTTGCACCACCCTTTTGCTGTGTAATCTCTCGAATGTTCGCTCGAGGATTCTCTATAATATAATATAACCATCATAGTTAGTTGATCGATCGAACGCAAAATTGAGATTCGAAAATGGGTTGGGTTTGGAGCGACGACGATTCTCAACTCAACACCTCTTCAGGATCCGACGAACGATACTCCACCAGAAAAATCGTGAAATCACAGTGCAGAACGGAGGAGGTTGAACCTGGAAAGTTCGTTAAGAAATGCGAAAAAACCGAAGAGCTTCTCAGAACTTGCACCGGAAAGTAATAATCTTCTTTCTTATTCTTTGTAACCTTATTCCCAAATTATATTGTATTATATGATTGATTAATTAGGTATTAGGGGGAATTGCTTTTGCTGTAAATTCTAGGATATTATGTGCGGATTTCTCTTTCTTTCTTCTTTAATCATAAACTAATTTCAAACTTGTTTTTAATCTAAAGTTGGAATATTTGCAATTGAATATGAGACTGCTGAGCTTGTTCCATATTAAAATTAGGATAAAGATTGGAGTTATAATTTAGATTCGCCCTTTCTATGTTGTGACAAAATTGACAACTTGTAGAATTCTGGTCACCAGAATGTTTGGAAACATTATATTATTGTAGACTGCAGTATCTCCTCCCCACCCAAATCTAATTTGAAAAGGGGATTTAGTTCAAGAAGCTCTGTATTTAACAGAGCGGCCTTGACAGATGAACTGCCCCAAATTATCCCAGTACATCTTTTCATTTATTAAGGGCCTTAAACAAATAAATTTTACTCCTCTACAATGACAAATTGGTAAAGTGAGTAAATCAATAGTGAATGTGCTTCAATGAAGTATATACAGACACACCCTTTAAAAAATTGTGCCTCATTAGTTGATTATAACTTTTGGCCATTAGTTTCTTGGGAGTAACAGCTGCAGTACTCAATTTCCCTATCTTTGTAGCATTTTATTTCTCTCACTCTCCTTCAAATGCGACTGAAACTCTAATTTCATCTTTACCTTTCCCTAATTCTCAGGCCTGTTGAAGTGCTGCAATCGAACAAAGAGTACACAGAAGAAGATATCACTGATGAGGTACTTAGAGGTAGGTCTACCACATTTGGCTCATCAAACAGCTCATCAGACCATGGCGTGTTTGACTTCCCTGGGCTGCGAAGTGATATTGAAGTCATGGAACGCAACCTCTTTGGTGGTCTTGGTCGCTTCTTTGAAGCAGCTGAAGAAATGAAAAATGGCTTTTTTGATGTTATTGCAAAGTCTCCACCTATATTTGATGTAGAGTCATCATCTTCATCCCCTATGAGGCGAGGGATCCCTATTGAAGAGTATGGCCGGCAAGAAACTCATCCTAGATCCAAGGATATGGAATCAACGGATACTGATTTCACTGCATTGGCTAAAGATGTTTAAACTAAAGCGTCATGATTAATATATTTTTATTAGTTTTCTGTTGGATCACGAACATCTGAATTACATGTATGTCCTTTAATATGATGTTTCTCGGTATCTTTTTGCCAGTTGTTTGATATTTTTTTTTATAACTCTGGCTGATGTGCCATGTTACCAAGTTCTATCTTTTGCCATGAATGGCCATCTTATTCTTGGTCAATTCAATGGTTATGTTCAAAATTTAATTTTCAATTGGGTTGGTATTGCAAGTTCGAATTCACAATGTAGTTCATCAATTACTTCTTTTGAAGTTTTTTTTAGTGTGAACTATACTCATGAGCCACACGGTTCATGTATTTTTGTATTATGATTCTTATGTGGAATTGGACACTATACTGCACGATCCCTTTAACTTGTAGAGTGATGTTGAGAATTTGAGATTCAAGTCATTAGTGGCAATTTGCTGCTTTGTTGACTTAAAAGCCTCCGCTAAACATGTGAAAAATTGGTATGCATTTACTTTGTTCTATTTAAAGTGTGTACATTTAGAATGTTGACTTCTTTTGCTATTGAAAGTTAGTGCGACGCCACTTATCTGCTTTCTCGTTAAATCCCTTTTCCTTTTTTGAAGATGATGTTCACTTTAAGCCATGAATTTTGACTCATGGAAATAAAGAATAATGAAAAGAGTGATCAAGTACTACTCAAAAAAAAATTATCAAGTATTCAATGATTATTAGATTGTGCTCTCTCAAGCTACTGAGAATGAAACCACTGAGAATGAAACCTTTCCATGTAAGTACATGTGTTGTTAATAAATTTGAATATACTTAGATGCATCAAAACAGTGGTTGTTGCAGATTTTCAAAATTTAGTTTTTGTTTGTTTGATGCATAGAAACAAACACATAGTGACTAGTGAAAAATGGGAAACAATTGTGTTGGATCAATAACCTCTAAAGATTAAATTCTTCCCTTTATTCTTCCAATTTCATTATGGTGGTCACATCCAATCAATGTAATAGAAATTGCCAATTCAGATTCACCAAACACAAATGCTTCAGAGACTGTTCAACAAAATCCACCACTGGTAGTGAAAATTGTCAACAAAGAGATAAACAATGATAAGCCTTCAGAGGAACAACAAACCTGTATATCAAAAGATTCAGAACAACCAGTTATTATGGTGTTGAAGGAACAAAAACCAAAACCAATGATGTTGCAAAATATTAAGAGGGTAGTAGCAAAAAGTGCTGGTCTTCAAGCAGAATCAGTTTTGCTGACAAAAAGTGGTCATTTTAAGGAGTACTATAAATTGGGAGATGAACTTGGGAAAGGACAATATGGAATTACTTCACTTCGCTTGGAGAAATCAACAGGGAAAAACTATGCATGCAAATCCATTCCAAAGGTGAAATTGATAAGAGATGATGATTTGGAGGATGTAAGGAGGGAGGTTCGGATAATGCTGTTGATGTTCATGTTGTTATGGAATTATGTGAAGGGGGTGAGTTGTTTGATAGGATTGTAGAAAGGGGTCATTACACAGAAAGAAAGGTTGCTAAACTTGCAAAGACTATTGTTAATGTTGTAGAGGCTTGTCATTCGCTTGGTGCAATGCATCGCGGTCTTAAGCCTGAGAATTTTCTTTTTGTTGATGGAAGTGAAGATTCAACTCTCAAGGCAATAGATTTTGGAATGTCTGTTCTTCACACCAGGTTTGGAAATTAAGTTTCTTTTTTAATCCTTTTCTTCAATTAATATCGATCTCTAACCGTAGTTGTTTTTCGTAGTTTCAATTCGTGGCTACTTTAATCATTAGTAGGATTACACTTATAGTACAATTTTTTTATAGGAAAACTTTAGTGGTTAATTTATTAAGGAGGAGGACCGGGAAATATTAATCAAAACTACTAGGCTAATCCTTCTGGGACATTTATGGTGCAATTTACTTTGTATTATGAAATTTATTAAGCCTCTTTGACCGAAGCATTAGGCATTTTTTTTTAGTGAACTATCCCTAAGGTTTTAAATTGTGGTCAGAGTAATGTTCACAATCTTTAATACTTAGGAGAATCATTGTCAAATTTAACTTATGTAGCGTCAGTTGCGATTGCAGAGGCATAAGAAACTATGATGTCTCGACCCAAATAGTGGCCGCGTACTATTTTTTTTTTTTATCAAAACCTTGATTATACTATACCTACTATTGGTGTAATGATCATAGAGAATTTCTAGAGTATGTGTTTGTGACTAACAACCTTCATTTACAGGAGAAAAGTTTAGGGATGTGGTAGGAAGTCCTTATTTTGCACCTGAGGTTCTAAGGCGGTGTTATGGTCCAGAAGCCGATGTGTGGAGTGCAGGTGTGACCATATACATTCTCTTATGTGGAACACCTCCTTTTTGGGGTGGTAAGATAATATCTCAACGATCTTTTCATTTTGTTTAATTACTATACCCTTTTTTTAATTTCTTATAAAAATTGAGGATTTTGATTTTGTTCTTTGTTAATAGAATTGGATCAAGAGATATTTGATGAGGTCTTATTTGGTGATCATGATTTCTCTTCTGATCCTTGGCCAAGTATATCTGAAAGTGCAAAAGACTTGGTTAGCAAGATGCTTGTTAGAGATCCTACAAAACGGATAACAGCACATGAAGTTCTTTGTAAATTTCAATATTCCCTTCTTTTTTTTTTTTACATTAAGAATCATGATACTAGTGAAGCATATTTCATATTTTCTTTATTGTAGTGTTTTTTATTGTTTCTTTTTATGCATCTTCAGCTCATGCAATGTATGTTTTTAAAGAAAAAAATACATGTATATATAGTGCTTAATTTTTCATCACTTTGTTTAATCATATATAGAACTTGAACTTTTTATTGCCATCTTGTAAATGATGATGTTCCAATTCTTTTGCAGGTCACGCCTGGATTCAGGTTGATGGAGTTGCTTCAGACAAGCCTCTTGATTCTGCAGTTGAGTCATCTAAAGCAATTTTCTGCTATGAACAAGCTCAAGAAAATGGCTCTTAGAGTTAGTAATTTATCTACCACATAACTGTCACATGAGAGTATATATGCTTTCTATATTTTGGCAGTAGTACCAGTAGATTGTTATTTTTTATACATTGAATCTTGGTTGCAAAGTTGAATATGTCAACCTAATATTTTTCGTAATTTTTCTTGTAGGTTATTGTCGAGAATCTATATGAAAAAGAAATTTATGGGTTGAAAGAATTGTTCAAGACGATAGACATGGACAATAGTGGCCAAATTACTTTTGAAAAACTCAAAATTAAACTAAAAATATTTGACATGCAAGCTGTAATTATCAATTAAAAAATCATCTTCAATTCTCTTAATGTCACAAAATAAAGCTGATATTTTGATCTAATAAAGTAGTATTGATAATTCTAGTAGTACATTGTTATAATCTATTTGTTCCAATTTTGTTTATTATTGCAGGCAGATGTTGATAATAGTGTTATAATCTATTTGTTCCAATTTTGTTTGTTATTGCAGGCAGATGTTGATAATAGTGTTATAATCTATTTGTTCCAATTTTGTTTGTTATTGCAGGCAGATGTTGATAATAGTGTTATAATCTATTTGTTCCAATTTTGTTTGTTATTGCAGGCAGATGTTGATAATAGTGTTATAATCTATTTGTTCCAATTTTGTTTGTTATTGCAGGCAGATGTTGATAATAGTGTTATAATCTATTTGTTCCAATTTTGTTTGTTATTGCAGGCAGATGTTGATAATAGTGTTATAATCTATTTGTTCCAATTTTGTTTGTTATTGCAGGCAGATGTTGATAATAGTGTTATAATCTATTTGTTCCAATTTTGTTTGTTATTGCAGGCAGATGTTGATAATAGTGTTATAATCTATTTGTTCCAATTTTGTTTGTTATTGCAGGCAGATGTTGATAATAGTGTTATAATCTATTTGTTCCAATTTTGTTTGTTATTGCAGGCAGATGTTGATAATAGTGTTATAATCTATTTGTTCCAATTTTGTTTGTTATTGCAGGCAGATGTTGATAATAGTGTTATAATCTATTTGTTCCAATTTTGTTTGTTATTGCAGGCAGATGTTGATAATAGTGGCACAATTGACTATGGAGAATTTATAGCTGCAACATACATTTTAGAAAATGAAAATAAGATACGTTTTCCAAATTAAATGGACAAATTTTTCTTTTAATAAGTAAAAGTTTAAATGATTTCTCACAAGTACTACTCATATTATATCTCCACAAATATTGATATGTCATGACGCAAATTACAACTGAATATATCTTCTTTCTCTACATTTAATGTAAGTTCCTTTGCAAGTTCTTTTGAAAGAAAAAAAATTCAAATAATTGAGCATCGGAGACTTACTAGAATCACATAAATTATCAAGCCTCAACATGATTACTTACACAAATGAAAATTAGAGTTACTGTATTAAAAATTGGAATTACCAAACTGAAATTTTCTTTTTAAAAATTTATTTATAAAATAGTTTTTAAAAAGTAAAACACAAACACACAAGTTCTAAGTGTGTGAGCCATGTTAAGATTCTATTTCCATAAATCGACAAGCAAGAGGGTGATGGTTCTTATTGCGGACCACATATCAACTACGTTGCCAATTTGCTTCTTCAAAGTTCATACATATATGTGAGAAGGACCGGCCTAGTCTCAAGGCTAGGAAAAGGAAAGCTAATGTTTGTAGGTCATAGATTTTGGACAAATTGCATTTGAGGTCTCCTAGAGAGTGGAGAGAAATATTGTATAGAGGGACGTCAATAGTACGATGTGCCAAATAGTTACTTCATTGCGGTGTAAAAAATGGTAAAAAAATATTTGGATAAGTGATATAGATCTTGTTTTGCCAATAATGTTTGATTTGTATTTGAATTTTTTTTTTTTTATGTTTGAAAATAAACAGTGAAGTCACTAAAAGAGATATAATTAAAGATGACAATACAACTCGTACCATTCGATATCCATTTTAATTCAATTTGAGAGAAGAAATCTATTTTGATTGAGTTTTTTTCGAAATTAAAACTCAAATGCGGAAACGAATTTGAGGTGTTGATATTCACCTCGTCCCCACCTTCAAACGTGTCCTCTAAATGATATTATTTTTATTTTTAAATTTTATATCTATGTATATATTTAGTATATTTAATATTTTAAATATTAAGAATTATAATCTTCTCTTTATAAAAAATGTGATTTTTAATATTTTTGTTTATTATTATATAATAAAAAAATTATTTTATTATAATAAATATAATTTTTAAATTTATTATATATATATATATAAGGGTGTGAGTGTGTGGATTTAAATTTTACATAGAAGTATATGTGGTGGTGAAGATGGGAAAATTAGATGTGGTGGTGGTGAAGATGGGAAAATTAGATGTGGTGGTGGTGAGTGATTTCTTAATGAGGTAGGGAAAAGAAAAAAAGAAATGAGAAAGCGTAAAAGAAGGGACATAGATTCAAGACCTATTTGTTAAAGATTCTAACAAAATGATTTTGGTATTTAAGAATTGAAAATTTTTTCTGGATTTTTAAGAAAAGGTGAAAATATATGTTGTAGTAAAAATTAATTTTTTTATAAAAAAAGTCAATCATAATTTTTATTTTATTTTAAAAACTACACAAAATAGGTTTAGATATAGAGAAATCAATTGAAAGAAAAGCCAAATAATTTATTAATAAAATTTACCTATAATTTAATCGTAAAAGTTTTATAACATAATATTCATAGAATTTAATTTGTATGTTTGGATAGTTCAATATAGTTTTATACATTACAGAAAATACAAACAAATTAAATATTATAATGATGATGATATATACAATATTTTAAAACATTGACATCATCGATAACATAAATATTAAAATTATATAGACAATATGTAATATAATATTAAAGTATTTTTTATGGTCTATAATAATAATAATATTAATAATATTAATAATATTAATATAATATAATATAGATATAGATATATGTATATATAATTACAAAAGTATATATATTAAACGTCATAATTGCTTATGGGTATCTTAACTTAATTTTAATTTAATTTCATGTAACATTTCAGTCATTTATCTTCTTTTTTTTAATTTAGTCTTTTAATTAATTTTAAGTAATAATTTGATCATTTATATCTTAAAATATCAACAATGTTATCTTTTCTTTACATAAACTTAGAAAATTTATCAAAATCTTCAAACAAAAGCCATAAAATTCAATATAAATTTTAAGAAAATTCATATATTCATCAAATGTATAACTTAAATATTTAAATAAACTCATATTTTCATCTACAACAACATAAAATTCATCAAATGAAAATATGAGTTTATTTGATGATTGAGTTATGAATTTGATGAAATTTGTATTATATTGAAGATGATAATTAATTTTATAAATTTTATTTGAAAATTTTGATAAATTTTTGTGAAGATAACATTGTTGACATTTTAAGACATAAAAGATCAAATTGTCACTTAAAATCAAATAAAAAATCAAATTGAAAATAAATAAATAAATAAAATACTCAAGTATTATCTGAAAATAAATTAATGAACCACAAGAGCAATTATGTCAATATTAAAATTAACATAGGGAGGGACCAAACCCCTTACCACCCCAAAGATCAATATCCGACTAAATAACTTCTCATTTTAAAATAATATTAAGATTATTTCAAATTATCTTTTGGTTGAAAAAGTTGAAGATGAAAATTTACAAAAATAATTAATTTTAAAAAAAAAGTTACATTATTACAAAAATAACTATAACAAATCAATCTTTCATAAATAGACATTTTGTATAAATGATTAAATATAAAATTGGGAGATATACCAATGAATACTCACCATTGGTACGTAGAGCCTAAGCCTAATAATATACACATTTGAAACCCATTTATTTAAGCACATGAAAGCAAGACCATCATTATGAACACGCTTTCATAAGAGCAACTCTTTATAATAACCATTTCATCTACTCACGTGGTACCTATTTGATAATAGGACTTTTAGTGCAAACTTGGAGAAAAGGGGAAATCAATGAGAAGATTTCAGTAATGAGAGAGATATTTGATAATAGTACTCTTGGCTTTTTCCTTCTAAGGAGGGTCCAGTAATTTCTACTAACATTGAATCAACTTTGTTAATAAGGTGAAAAGTGTAATATACAAACATTTTTTTGGAGACCGAGGCAACAAGTTTTAATACTAGAAGGGTGCAATGAAAGTAATAATTTTAAATCACTTTTTGGGATTCGGGAGGAGGGGAGTAAGAAGATAATAGATATTTTTTAATTTTTTTTGAATGTTTATTATAAGAAATGAATCTGATTAACAAGTTTTAAATGCAGTTTTTTATTAATTTTTAATGTATTTTTTTTTATTATGCAATTATAATATTAAGAGTATTATGACAGCCATTTGTCTCCATTCTTTCCACTTTAATACAAAAGATTTCCACTTAAATATTTCTTAAGTGAACATAGAACCAAATTTACGACTTTATATCATAAATATGACGCTTGAAAATACAAGACAAATAAAACATTGAAAATCAATAGGCTTAAATTCCAAAATCCAAAATCAGACCATTATAAATGGGACCAAAGTGAAACTTATGAAACAAACTTAGCTTTAAAAAAGAATGGTACCAAAATGAAGTTTAATATAA
The DNA here is from genome assembly GCF_000331145.2 of Cicer arietinum. Taxonomy (NCBI): domain Eukaryota; kingdom Viridiplantae; phylum Streptophyta; class Magnoliopsida; order Fabales; family Fabaceae; genus Cicer; species Cicer arietinum. The sequence goes on from NC_021162.2 coordinate 72,595,748, forward strand.
TCAACCAAATGTAGAACATTAAATTAAATAAAAATTATTAAATCAAATAATAATAAATTTCAAAAAGTTGCACATAATAGAAATTGAAAACACGGCTGATATTTATTACGATTATATGTTATGTTCGATTCGAAGAAATGCAAGAACCTATACATGTTCCCATTAGATAATAAGTCAACAAAATGTTAAATTCTGAATAGACACCATACTTACAGGGTGTAACTGAGTCAAATGTATGGCTGAAAGCAAATATACAGATGAGGCAGCCGTTGTTAAACAAAGCCAAAGTTTTAAAAACTGAAACATTGCCAGTGAAATTAAAAAATTAGTTACCACAATTATACTCGATTAATCCTTGCAAATCTCAACTAAACAATGGAATAACACTACACATCATATTACATATAGAAACTTAAGACTGGTACAACACGTTATGATACTTAAAGCAAAATTATTAGATGAGATTTTTTTCAAAAGTTAATAAATAAATTATTAAAATTTTATTTATAATTATAGAAAAATTATTACACAGAATTAATGACATTTTCAAATTTTTTTTTTATATATTTTCAAAAAATAAAATAAGACATTTCAACTGTTCTACGGCAACATAAAAATTTTCCAATTTTTAGTTGTAGAAGAAAATCATGTATATACGTTGTACTAGTCAAATAACTCATGTTAGTAATATGTTCAACACTTGTCTCATGATTTTTTAATTTATAATCAATATTTCTTATATAAGTAATGTGCTCACTTTATATGTTATAATTTCTCAATTTATAATTAATATTTCTTTCATTTCTACTGCTCTTTCTTCGCTAATTTACTTGTACCAAATAGTAGTAAAATTGCAATAAAAACAAAAATATTATTTAATTTATATAAGATTTTTTTGAGTTTAATCATAGCTTAAAATGTAAGGTATTTTTTTATTAAATAAAAAAATTTAAACCTTTTTATTAAATAAATTTGTTTTGTCGTATAGAAAAATCTAAAATGACTTGTTATAAACCCTTTTTGTTTTATTGCGCAAACTCGACGTAAGTTATACAATCATAAAATACAACAAAACTTCTAACTTAAATAATTAAACGACTCAAAAAATTTAACCTGAAAATAAATTAAATTCAAAGTGAAACAACAATATTGATGTTGATTTTTTGTATTTAGAGTTAAAAGTTAGAAAAGAAAAAAAATTAAACACACGATATCTTTCTCTTTCTGAACTTTTGGAAACCCCATTCTATTCATCTTCCGAAACATATTGTTATGGTAGGATTTTATTAGAGTTTTTCATTGATTCAAATCTACGATTAAACAAAAATTAATGCATTAATAAATAATGAGAAGATCAAATTGACTTAACCAACGAATCTTATGTATTGCTATACATATATTATTTTATCAAATGAAAATATAAACGGTTAAAATTTTAAAATACATGTAAAACTTAGAGGAATAGCATTCTAATAAAACTTACATGTGAAATGAAAATATTTTAAAATGTATGTAAAACTTAGAGAATTAAGGTTCTAATAAAACTTCTATGTGAAATGAAAATATAAATGTGTAAAAGTCACTCGAAATTTTACCGTTTGTATAAATAAATTTTTATTTTTTTTATAATATCAATCGAATTATTGTCTAAAATATAAACGTGAAGATATTGTTGCTTTGGTTATCAATTTTAGTATCAAAATTTTAATAATTTATAAAATTAATTCTCTTATTTTAAAATTTAAAAGTTTTAATATTCTTTTTAAGGAATGACACAATAATTAATATACGTAGATAATTTTATATAATAAAATTATATTATTTAAAATATATAAAATTGTTATTTTTTTAATTTAAAAATATGAGTAAATAATCAAAAAGTGTGACTTTAAAACAAGAAATCAATGAGGAATTATTGGAAAAAAAAAACTATAATTTAGCAATTAAAAATTTTAAAACCCTAAAAAGCCACTTGATAAAAAAACGCAACCACACTAAACTCAACTGTCCGGAAAACACCGACGGAATTGGTCGTAGAAAGGAAGGAAGAGCAATTAAAAATTTTAAAACCCTAAAAAGCCACTTGATAAAAAAACGCAACCACATTAAACATTAAACTCAATTGGTCGTAGAAAGGAAGGAAGATCGCTAGAAACAGTGAGAGAGTCCACCTTTTCCTTCTCATTGTATGGCTCCTGAACTTGAACAAATTGCATCTTTGTAAATAATAACTATTGTAATTACTGCAATATTTTTTTCTCTTGTTTATTATTTGTTTTGTATCATTTCCGTTGCTAAATTTTCGTAAAGCATTTTTATTACTATTGAATTTGAAATATGAGAAACATCCTTGGGGTTTATTGATTGTAATTACTGCAATTTTGAAGTTTATTCAAAATTTTGTAACTACTGTTAATTAGTTTTTTAATAGCATCAGACCTGAAATTGCATTAATACAATGATTGCATGAATCATGTGACTAAATAAATATATTGGAACTACAATATTAAATATTGTGAATAATTTGATTTTGGAGTTTAATAGTATTCCCAAGTTGAATTACTGTGAGGTTAACCTTCAGAAATTTATGGATATTTGCTGGTTGTAGTGAAGAAAGCATTCGTTCTTTCAATATCTTACAATGATCTGTCTGCTAAACCTTTACAGTAAGAGAATAATCCAATTACCTTCAACTGGTTGTTGGCAGAACTAGTTCTTGAACTGGTTTTTACTGATTATCAACAGAGCCAGTTCATGAACTGGTACACTGAGCCATAGAGCCGGTTTGACTCAGTTATTGTGTTTTTGAAATGTTATTGAAGGTTCAATTCTATTTTCCTTATTGAACTGAACTGTAATTGGGTTGTGGGGTACAAGCCAAAATAAACAATAAACACCACCTTTAGGCACAATTGTGTTTACCCCAAACATTACGTCTTTGTTTATATCAGTATTGTTTTGGTAACCCCTACTTAATCTTGTTTCAGTAATTGTCTAAGTATTGTTTCAGTATTTTTTTTCACAAACAATAGAAATGAAAATATTGTAACTCCTGCTCAATTTTGTTTCAGTAGTTGTCTCCCCTGAGCTTCTATATAAAGAAAGAAGAAGCGTCATTGTATTTTTGCTGAAAGGATTGCCAGAAAGCAACCATGGATGGTATGTGATCTCTGGCACATTATTTACCCTATTTTTGTGTTAAGTTGTTTTGATTCAAGTCTTCAAAATATGTTAAAATCAAAATGGAAAGGTTCAATTTTTGAAAATAGCATCTGATTAAAAAAAGGAAATAACAGTGAGGTAAAAATGTTAATAAACTTAAATATGTTGGTTTCAGTTGATTCGCAGCCAACTATGGAGGAAACTATTTTGGTTGGTGATGATCTGATGATGGGCCCTCCATCACCTGTAGTACCACCAGAAATAGCCTCCCATGTTCTCGAAGGTGTTGATCTATGTGATGGAATTCTGAGGAATCTATTTTTGTGTAAGTCTTTGTTATCCCCTCTTTTTATAACTAGGCGTACCTGTAGCAATTCTTTGTTGTTTCCTTTGGTTGCATAAAATTAGAAACCTTTGATTGAAGTGAATCTTCACTCATCACCAAATTGGTACAGATGACATTGACTAGTTATTTTTGTCACCAAAATCAGTTTTCTTGCTGGGTTTTAGAAATTTGAGAGAAGAAAGAGCACCAAGAAACCCTTTGTTTGATATTGGATTAAATGCACTACTGGTGGAGCAACAAAGGGTGCCATTGGTGCTGTGGAATCGTAGATGCATGTATAATGCATTGGAGGCTACTGCCCCTGCAAAGGAAAAAATTACACGAAAATGTTTTAATAGTTTTGTTTTTCCTCTACACAAAAATAGTTAGTTATCTCCCTAAAACAGTATTTTTAAGAAAATGAAAGTAGAAAATTATATGAGATAAATTAGAATAAATTGATACTAATTTTAATCATTTATCCTTCTAATTTTTATCACTTCTTTACACTAAACACACAGTGATACAAAATACATCTTAATTGCACTGTCCTACATATTATAGACTATTTTTGGGAGTTTTGTTAAAAAAATTGTGCATTTTGTAAAAGCTTGAAATATTTTTCTTTTATAAATATATATTATAGACAGCTTTTTGTTAAAAATTGTTGATTTATTAATCAGAATAAAAAACATCAGCCCATGCAATTTTGCTTTGTTGATTTATCAACATTTATTGGGTCTGGCTAGAGTTTGAGAGGTTAGGTGTATTAAACTTAAGCATGGTTCAATCCTCTGATAAATAATGGATAGTTACATTACATGATTTTGTTGTTTGTTTTAAATGTCGATGATATTTGATATTTATTCTAGCATTGTCTTATTCGAATTCAAATATCTTAAAAGCTTCATTTGTATCGTTTTAGGCTTGCAAATCAATGACATTGAACCATTCTGTCAAGACGAGATTGCTCTGTATAAACAATGTGGTGAAAGAAGGGTGAGATCATTGTTGTAAGTTACAAATATTGTTTTATTTTGTTCTCCCCCCCCTCTTTCTTTAGCTACTTTAACTTATATTTTACCCTTCATGAACAATTTCAACTTCTTATAGTATTTACTGACTGTTATTATTTGAGATAGAGGTATGATCACATCAATTTAGTTTGTTAAATCTACCATCACTTTTACTTTTTCAAAAATAAATGAATTGCAGGATAAGGAGATAAGGAAGCGACTTCAAATGAGTGAATTCAAATTGGGTTCATCAATGCCTTTAGATGCAGCCAAGGAGAGGTCTGCTCAACTTGAGGCAGAAGTTACATCGTTAGAGAGGTATACTCAAATAATGGTTTAGGTCCTTGTTTGGTAAATTGCCTAGCGAATGTTTCTTTGCTTAGCAAATGATAGTACCTAAAATAGATAGAAACATAAATATATGAATGGTTACTTTAATAAAACACAAAGTATGGTGGATGTATTAATACTACTAAAATAACAATGGAAATGGAGACTTGATCCTTACAGAAGACAATGAACAATAACTAAATGGTAAAAGATTAATTCTGAGAACCAACGTTCTTACTCAGCCCAAAACCACCCAAACCAATTGCTAATTATCAAATGCCCTTTTCGGTTCCCACCCTTCCTTTCTTATAGTTCACCCGCTCTCCTTCTAGAACATTATCTGCCTATCATTCCGTGCCACCTGTCATTTCTGTTAAAGCATAATAGAATGTGTGATACTCTCATGGGAGAACCATAATGGGCCTATAGGCATATCATGGAGGAATATGAAGCTAACTTATAGAAGATCCTTGATGATGAATTTTTCCAAAGATACCAAACCATGAAATTTCGGCAATGGGGCCTTGCTTTCTTGAGCACAATAGATTCTCTTTGGCCACAAAAGAATTACGTTTATGATTGCACTTTGATTGCCTAACAGTCTAAAATATTTTTATTGGCTGACATTATCTCTCCGTCACTTTGGCTTTCGCACTAACTATTTGGCACTGGCTATATTAATACGATGTTGAAATTTTCAGTGTCTGGATATCAAAAAAAATTATACCACGATACATTGCTGTCTCACTAATCATTTCAAATGTACAGGCGCTTGATTCTTGCAAGTGGAGTTGAAGGCATTGAAGGTTTCCGCCAAAGGTGGAGCTTGCACGGCCGTCTTACTGATTCCAAGTAACGTTTTATCATCCATATTTGTGTTTTTGTGAAGCATTTTAGTTTCAAATATTTTAATCTCACTTATTGTCATTCATGAAAATATTGTCATACCATATTAGTTTCTAGGATGTCTAGGGGTTTGGTCTATGAATCTCATTGGAATCTCACTTTCTTAGAATGTGTTTCGACAAAAGTAACTGATAAACTAGTTTCTTAGGATGTGTTTTAACTGAAAGTTTGACAAGTTGTAGTAAAAACAGAAGTTTTTTATTATTACTTTGAAACTGAAATATTAAATTATTTTTTCTTTATATTTTTGAATTTTATCGATTTTTAATCTTATATAAAGATCGAATATGTTATTAAGAAATTAAAATAAATAATGTCTAGTATTTATGAAACTCCAATAAAGAAAATAAAATATGAAGGTGTTTATTCTACAAAAAGTACTTTAGCGGGGATTCAATTGAAATTTTATTAAAATTGTAAAAGTAAAAGTAGAACAATAAAATGAGAGGTTGTAACTTTTAAGTTCAAACCTCAAATACTAACCTATTAAGATAGATTACCTGAGTAAAAAAAAAACTAATTGTTCGTAAGGCCTAGCTCAATGGGCAGTACTGACATTCTTAGGATGGACATTTTATGTGGTGACTCGAGTTCAAACACAAAACCTCCATTTTGTGTGTGGGTTTATTAGTGGTGTATGTCATTTTGTCTAAAAAAAAAAGAAAAAAAAAACTAATTTACTGAACATCTTCAATTGGGTCAAATAAAGTGTAAACTATGTTTGTTGGAATAGTGAATGGTTCATATCTGGCTCTACCGTACCCTTACATGTGGTAATTAGTATGATTTACTCCTTTCACATAAGTGTCAGCACCTGTTAATGTCCTTTCAACATTTAAATAGTGAATTATGTCTTGTTCATGTGGTTGATTGCAGAAAAAGGTTGGAGTCCTTAAAGCAAGGCTTGGATGGAAGAAAATGAATCCTTATGGGAAACAACTACCAAAATTTGGTTCTTGAGGGGAAGTTTGAACCTGCACAATGCTGTGCTCCCCTCCCACTTTTTGTTTTATAAACTACAGTAATTTTTATAACTTTACCTTCATTTTTATGATATACTATGTAATAGTATGTATTAGTGTTATCGTCAATAAAAAAGAATGTATTAGAGTCATCTTATGTTCTTTTTGTTTTTGAACCAAAGTCATCTTGATCTTGTATTAAAAGATGGACTCATCTTAAGAACTACTTATTTGAAATGTGAATTAAGTAATATTAATTAATAATAAATTAATAGTTGATATTACATCAACATGCATAACAAACTATGAGTCTATGAGTGTATTAGAATATCAATCATTGATTGTCTCATTAATAATTTATCATTACTTACTTTACTCTCTATTCACTTTAGAGGAGTTTAATTTTAGTTCATATTGATTATTGTAACCATAAAGTGTTTATAATAGATCGTAAATTGTCATTGAAATGGTTTCTTAATTAATTGCCTTCTCATACAATGCATGTTAGTTTACTCTTTTTTTTCAAATGACATAATGAAAATCAATTGGAAAATCAAAATGCATAATTGTTATGTTTGATTGTAATTTTTGAAGTGAAAGGATTTAACTTTTGTAAATATACATACAGGCAATGGCAGTTCATCTAACCTATTTCCGACCCTATGCGTAAGAAAAAAGTTAAAACTGTCTTTAAATAATGATAACATAGTTCTTTAGCACACACTTGCTAGCTTTAGTTTCATCATTGTTCTCTTCTCTTTACATGCCAGAAGTGGAAATTTTGCCACATCTGATTTTCTCTATTTTAATGTAGGATTGGCATTTGCACTTGTTGAGTTGAACGAAGTTTCCTTCGTTTCAGAAAATTATTATTATGTTAAGAAAGAATATAGGGATGATGGGGAATGATTTGTTGGGTAATCAAGGAATAATCCTAATGTTGGGGCCAAGCCAGCTTTGATAGCAATGTTTTTCCCACAAAAGCACAAACGTGACATTACACAATATATGCTTTTATTATTATATAATAATGACCGACACATTTGGAGGCCCCTCTATGCATCTTATGCAATATACAATTAGCTATTATGTCTTCTTCCACAAATAATTAATTCCACAACTACTTCTCCTTCTCCCTGCCACCATTAATTTAGCTATCCATGAAATAACACCTCAACAACAGGTTTACCAAGAATGAAAAAGAATAAGTAAGGCAAAACAAGCTTTAAGTCCACTTCTTTTTGTTTTTTATAAACATTCCGCTGAGAGGTCCATTTCCATTGTTATGATTTTCATTTTTTTCTGCTAAGTGGTCCATTTTCATCAATTTCTATGAAAGATGTTGAACTATAAACTCTGCTCATATTCCCTTTCTAAATTTTTTATTATTACAAAATAAGATATCTTGCTACAATTAGCAAGTAAAGTATTACTAAAAATATCAAACAAGTTAGGTATAAGGTTGGATAGGCTAAATTTCTACGATATGATAAATTTCTAAGATATGATGAATACGAATTCAAATCAATGTAACACACTTCAAATAAAATTACTCATATTTTATATCTGATACATTTCGAATAGAAATAACTTCGATAGTGAGAACCTATAAAAAAAGTATTATTAAATATTATGAAGTGTTACTAAGTTTTTTTATTTATTTTAAACGTACACTAAATATAAATATAAATATCTTTTAACCGAGATTCTAAATAAAGGTATTATGGTTTTCTTATTGTAGATTATTCTGCTCAAAAGGTTCATTTAATAGCTCGTATTAAAAATAAATTTGCCGCGAAAACGAGTTGGAACTTGAAGGCATAATAATAAAGTAGATTATATGTTTGAATTTGATTCACATACAAACAGGAAAAAAAATGCCACCGAGAGAGGAGAGTGTCGTATTTGAAGGTTATTTATGCATACAGAGACAGTGAATCAACATAAAATAAAAATTCAATAAAAAAATGATATGTAATTACAGTATGAAACAAAATGACAGAAAATTTGTTTATCTTCTGTGTGAGTTCCCACCGAAATCCTGCACAACTCAATCGCTCCCTTTTGTATTGAAATGATTACTCTAAACTGCATAATACATGTGAAAATTATTATTATCAGATCAATTTGTCTTCCCAAAGAAATGGAATAAACCAAATAATAGATAGTAGTATTAGTTGGTAAACTTACCATTCATCAAGTTTACATAATTTCACTCTTTTTTTTTATTATTATAATTTTTTTCTATTTTAAGCGATTAGTTGAAAAAGCGATTTCATGAGCAGACACTTCCAAAAGATCCAACCATGCTACAGGCGAGTTCCAGCAACTTCCCTGCCACATACATTAGATTAAATACAAATGTTAATTAAGTCAACTAATACCACGCCACTTCTATTGCATATTTTCACATGTATACAACAAAAATAAAACCATGTTATATAATCGGAGTGGTTGAAACTTGCAAAAAAATGAATTCTATATCCCTCCTAAATGTGTATCACCTAATTAAATTGTAAAATAAAAGTAATCCAAATAATGTGCTACAGTTGACTATATAACATTCAGTAAATAAATTATTTAAAAAATAAAATAAATGGTTTTTTTCAGATCAAGACAAACCGATTCAACATCGAATAAGTTCAGGTTGGTGGCAAAAAATAATAATTTTAATATGGTTCACAGCTTGGCACACTGAATTCCTTTTACGTGATTTATTTATTTATTAATAAATTAATCACATGTACTGGTTCATACTTTAGGTTGAGGCAAAGAACATTAGATAAAAAAGTAAAAAGAAAGACCCTATTCTCAGTATCTTCAATACTATTTGGCAAGCTCATCACAAGACCAAATGAATAACTTTTTAGTTTTATTAATTTTAATACACTATGATTGTATTATAGAGTAAAAAGTACATAAAACAAACTAATTTTTTTGGTTAAAATTACTAGCTAATTAAACCAAACAATGGTAAAAGGCCATCAAAAAAATTCAGCAAAAGTTACCACAAAAAGTTATAGTTTTAGAAGAAGAAATATAGTGAGTTAAACACTGATAATGATAACGGTGATAAAAGATTAAAGAAAACATACCTCTTCTGGGTTTAGTAGCGACTTTAACAAGAGGAATTTTAGTATGGCGAATAGAAGAATCATCTTCGCTCTCTTCCTCAGGAGGTAAAAGAACACCGTCAATACCCTGAACGGAAATCCTTCCATCGGTATAAATATCAGGATCAAACAAATAAGCAGAAGAATCACCGTGACCAAATTTAACGGAACCGTCAGATTCCTCAGCAACAACCTTATGAGGCAAACGGAGTGTATCATAACTAACTTTACCAAATCTCCTAACGGCGTTATACATACTTTCCTCCGTTTGATACTCGGGAATTATATGATAGTATATGATCTGTTCAGGTGCACCTGGTTCACTCAATTGATCAGTCGTTAATTTCGCCATTGCTTCGTCGTTTGGTGCCAAAACGGTTAGAACATAACCTTCTGAAACTAAACGTCCCATTTCCGTTGCAAGCGACGTTAGGTTCACTAGAATATCCGCCATTTCGTTGTAACCGCCGTAATGCAACAGTGTGTGAATGAAATCTTTCACTTGACGTTCTCCGTTGAAGTGATGACGTGCTCCTCCCGGTCCTGGTGCAGGCGCCGGAGCTAGTGATGGTCCTGGTGCCATTGCGTTGTAGATTGGAAGTACTGGTGGTGCTCCGGCGGGTACTGGTGCTGGTTTTTTTAAACGGTTTGTTCGTGGATCTACCTCCGGTGCTCCTTCCGGGAGAATTGCGGAGATGTCACGGAGGTTTCTTCTCCGGTTGAAATCTTCTTGTACGGAGCGGGGGATAATGAGGCGTTCGATTCCGTGGATTACGCCGTCGGGACGGATGACGTCGTTTGGACGGAGGATCTCGGCGGAGTCGACGGTTTTTTTACCGGTAGGGTTTGTGGTTAAATGGAGACGGTGGTTGGAGAGTGTGTGGTGGTGACGGTTAACGGAAGGCCAGTGATGAGATTCGATTCGTGAGAGGAGAATGTGTGACATTAAAAGCGTTTGGAGTGATTTGAGATTTCGTGGTTCTAAGAGGAATCGTTTGAATTCAGGGTCGAGGTCGCGTTCTAGAGCTTGGTTTTTTGGTGCGAAGATGGTGATGTTGTGGTTACCTAGGGTTTGTTCGAGTTTCTGAAGGAGAAGAGCTTTTTCAACGAGTTCTGAGAGTTCGGTGTAGTGGGAATCGAGAAGTGCGACGAGGATTGAATTGGAATTGATTTGAGTGGTATTGGTGGTGGTGGTGGTGGTGGAAGAAGCGGAATGGAGTGGGAGAAGAAAGAGAATGAAAAGAGGGATGAAATTGGAGACACCATAGATGGATTTGGAATCCATGGTGCTCTTGAAGAGAGAAAGAAAACACTTTAATATGTTTTGTGTGTTTTGGTGGGTAAAGTGAAGTGAGAAGAAGATGAAGAAGAAGAAGAAGAAGTAGTAGTAGCGTGTGTTGCGGGGTACTATTGTATGGTGGTGGTTGAGTGTTCTTTCTCAGTATCAAAATCAAAGTCTCTCTGTATTTCAATGGGAATGGGAATGTGAGTGAATTTGGTTTGGTTAATGGTGTTGAGAAACAAAATAAAAGGAAGGATTGTGAAATACAAGCAGAAGAATAGTACTACTGTTCCATGACAGCCTGTAAAAGGGGCCACACGGGAACTGATGTGCTGTCATGTTATCATACTCACAGACTTTGTTTCCAAGCCAAGCCAAGCCATGCCATGTTACCATTTTAGTTACTACTATTATCTCTTTTTCTTTTTCTTTTTCAACTTATTTGTTTAAAAAAATTATATTTGTAGTAGCCAAATTGTTCGACCTCTATTTTTAATATTTATTCAATCTCACAACTCTTATTATTAGACTGAATCTTTCAGACTCATTTTTATTTTTATTTTTATCGTTTAAAGATTGTATAAGTTAAAATAAATTGGTTGAAATTTGTTAATAAATTAAAAAAAAACGAGGCATTGTTTAGTTGCTATTATTGTGATACGATGATTATGAATGTTTCTCCATATTAAAATAAGGAAGGTGGTAAGTATAGAGCTCTTAAAAAGTCTAAAAGCAAAGGTTATATTATAAATAAATAAATAAAAAAATAAAATGGTAAAGGAGCCGAGCCGAAACGTGAATGTTGTGTGTTAAAGAGGATAGTCTGGCAAAGTGTCGGTGTCGGAGACAATGAATGGAAGGAAGGAAGATACTTAGATCCTCACTCACACTCATACAATTAATTAATTAATAAGCCTCGTTTATATTTTTAATAATTTTCATCGTCCTTAACTTAATGTAATGTATGTATGCAAATGCAATCCTCCTGTTTATAGAGATGGAGACTTCCCCTCCTATGGTGGTTCTTCTGTCAATTCTTGTCACCTTCACTTCTCGCTCACACTATTTTAGGGGTTGTCTTGCCTTAAACGACTGCATACTCCTCTCATTTTAAACATATTCTACTTTCGATCTCTTTATTAGATGAATTATATAAGATCTGTAATTGAAGATTATTAATTTAAAACACTAATAATGAATGAATTTTGAGTTACCATATTTATCAATCAAATTACAATCATTACAAAATAAAAAATCAATTGTGAACTTCTCCTTCTAAATATTCACCTCACACTTTAAATGATTTTTAAGTTACATTTCATTATAATCACTATCAAAACAGTAACCGATCCCTCCTAATGCATTTTATATTGAACTCGTCATAGTAATACTATGAATTCGTTATATTCAACTCTTTCATCAATTAAAGAGTTAGTTATATTAAATAAGGTAAGAGAATATATATAAATTTCATCAAATCAAAATAAAAATATATTAAAATGAATGTGTTGGAAATTTTGACTCTTTGGTTGGTATAAAATGTTAAATTGACACTGTTTTATCTCTTTTATACATTAATTGAGATTGTTTATCTTAACAACTTCATTTGTTGCATACTCTTTTAATGATTTATTAGAGCTACCCCCACCACTTCTTCAAAATATCTTTTATTACTATATTGACTTCTTCAAAAAAAATTAATCCCATAAAGAACACCCTTCAATTTCAAGAAATTAAATGTCTCAGAATGTATAACTCTAATACTTGTAAATTGGAAGTAATTTTTTTATGTATGTAACCGAAATGTGCAAATTTAACATAACTGTTCATTGTGGCCTTTATTTGTAAAAATAAAATAAAATCATCGTGGCCTACGTGTGTGTTTAAAACATGTAAACCCAAAATCTTTAAATGCATACAACTCTTCATTGTTCCCAACATAATATAGACACAGAAATTAGAAATTGTGATTTTAGATTTTTATGCACATGTTTTTCATAGTCTAATTTTTTATTGTATATTATAATTCAGCAGTTAATCGATATTAGATTTATATGAATTAACACAACTAAAAACTTACAATAGCTTCAATGCTTGATCTTCTGAAAAATTAGAAGGATTTTTTATTTTATTTTTTGCTAGTGATACCTATTCAACTTTAAAAAGTTTCAATATACAAACTTTGGTTTCTATTTGGATAACATGCAGTGAATCAAAATGATGTAAATGCAAAGCAATATACAATTATTTAGATAATTCATGAATCATGATACTTAGAACATATATGCATAAGGTGGATATGTATAACCAAATCACTAAACTGGAAGGCAAGATCCATATATTTTTTGTTTGAAGGATCATACAAAGATCAAAGGTCACCTTCAAATATGAGATCCTCAAGAAATATGCGATAACAGAAACAAAAGAAGAAGAAAAAAGCTTAATTTGTAAGTGAGCTAGCAGAACAAGCAGTTGAAGTATTGTTGTCACACGGAGTCTTCTCCACTAGCTTCGGTTATGGTTGCTTGCCTCTGCCATGGAACCATCCTCCAAATGATTGGACAAAGAAGTATCGACAACTCTATTATTTTCCCTAGCTTCAACGTATTCCATCAATCGAGATACACTAGCAATTTCAGGATTCACATCTTTTCTCGAATCTGAACCAAGTTCTGACATGGAAGAACTTCGAGAGAACAACATCTCTTTCCAACCCCTTGCACCCTTTGAAATTGACTCTTTATATCTAAAGATAAGACATAAGTTTATTACAAATAAAAATGATGATTTGATAAAATACAAAGTTCAAGTACATGTCTTCTATTTCAAAAAAGCATACCTCATTGACACGGAATTAAGTCTGGACCGCAAAGTATCAGTAAATGAGTGGAATTCTGATGATCCTGCTCTATCTTGGTCTTTTGGTGAAGAATTGGCTACATTGCGTCTGCGAGAAAGTAAGTGCAAAACATATATCAGAAATTCAAACAATATTTCACTTTCTTCATGTGTTAATGTTTATGGTGCCAATATTTTGTTAGAGCTAACAAAGTATTTAACTGAGTTGACAAGATTTTGGAGTATTGTATATGAATACAATGAATTTTTTAGTAGATTTACATAATGGAGGTGTGTTATAGAGAAGAGGAGGATAATTTATGCAAACAAAAAATATGTTGATAACTACCTATCATTTGAGTAAATTTCTTGATCATTTGTTTCTGTAATTGTAGACTCAGAAGTTGAAGAACTTTCAGTTTGAAGTCGTGGTGTTTGTTGCAATGGTTCATCTCCATTAGATGTTACTGGAATAGATGGATTGTCCATTGGAATTTCACTTGGATCATGAGCAAAGGGTTGAATTCGCTGCCTTTCCCTTCGACCAATGGGGTGTGCTCTTCTCATTGATGCTGCAGCAGCTAAATGTTGAAGTATTCGCTCTTCAAAATCATCATCGTTGATAGCCATGCGTAGCTACAAAACGGTAAAAAGTGACGGCATAAACAAAAGGTAGAATTATGATGTATAAGATATAAGAAAAACAAAATCAATTGCTCAAGAATCTGATAACTTACTTGTTGCAATCCAAAATCTCCAAGAGCATTGTGATGAAAAATAGCAGCATTTCTTGATGGAGCGACCCTCCACTTCCTCTCTTGCTCTACCGCCTCAAACAATTCTTGACTGTCGTAAAATGCATAAGTATGATAAATAACATGATCAACTAACTAAAGAATTATAACATAGACGATGTAGATCCTTAAGAGCAATAATCATAACCAACCTGGTAGGATCCTTCAAGCTAATAGGTCGCCAACACATAGGACATTGAGAGCTTCTTTGACACCTACAAGTAAGAGCCAATAACACTTGCTTAAGTATGTTTGTCCATTTTGAAATATGTTTATGAGAATTTAAACTTAACATGTAATAAGATACGTGGAAATGACAGGAATTTCTTTGATAGTAAATAGACTCCCCTTCCGCACCAAAATTAAGACTACACAAGCATAGGTTGTTTATGAATTACAGCCAAAATAGTTCCAGGAATGTCCAGTTCTTAAATTACAAGTCATAACCAACAGTAATGAATAACGAATATGAATAAATATATCTTAATATAGGACAATGTTCCAAATCACACTATTGAATAAGTCAATGAAACTATGATTTTCATGAATATTCTTTGAACCCTGCAAAACTGGCTTGTAAGGTGATGAATGTCTCCCCTATCCCACTTTTTTATATAAGCCCCACTACTTCACTTATAAATGCATTTTCAAGACATGTCTCATCCAATGTGGGACACTCAACACACAACCTTTCACACACAAGACTAGGCAGCTAAAGCATGACCCGAGTGGCCTGGTGATGGGTGGCCCAATAGATGTTGGATAGACTCTCTTAGTATCATATAATTTGAGTTGGACCTAACTCAACCATACAAAACCAGCTTATCATGTTGAAGGTCCTAGTATGTGTTTTACACTGAGCTTGATAGGAATATTATAGAAAAGGGAGTGATGGATTGATTCACATAAGGGAAAATAAGAAGTACCATTCAAGAACACATTGTAGGTGAAACTCATGCCGGCAAATAGTTACCTATAATGCAAGAAAAAGACAATAAGTAAGCAAATGTTGTTCAAAAACATATACATATAGGTTTATGAAATACAAAAGTAAATATTACAGTTGAAGGGTCACTATTGCAAAACTCTTCAAGGCATATGCTGCAAGCATCATCACAAGATTCTTGAATGCCTCCTTCAACAAAGGCCGCAGCTGATGTCATGTGATTTTCAACCTTGCTTTCCATCTCCAAAGACTTTTACATATCAATCCACAAACCTCATAGTTAGACGCAATATTTTGCTTATGCGAGTAGTGTTCTTGAAACTACTCTTGAACACGCAAAGTTGTCAGTAAAACACAATAGGATATATTCATTCAGAGTCATTAGCCAAAATTAATAAGAAAACTAAAAATTATGATTCTACCCTAGAATTGTTTCACAAAGCGGTCCAAATTATACTGTGACTGTTGAGATCGTTTCAGGCGGTAAAATTGATTGTGTGATCTGAACCGATCTCGTGAAACTGGTGTACATGAAGTGCATGGAATCACGTTCCTACCCTAATAAGCTTCGTGGAATGCTTCCACATGTTGAGTAAATATCTTCAAATCATTAAATTTATTGAATTATTGATTACAAATATTATGGTTTGAAAACATATGATTATTGATAACAATTATCTGGAAAGCATTAGAGGGAATATCTTGGTAGCTTATTCGTTATATATTGATAAAAAAAAAAAAACAAAAGTGAATAAAATTGCAACATTTTAGAGAAAGAGGATCGTGTGTGGAAGAAATGTCATAATGAAGTCCGAATAAAACGAAATTCGCAAAAAATAAAAGATAAAAGGGATAGAAAAAATGATGAAAATTCAAGAAAACATACCTGGATTGAGGAAAAATAAAGAAGGGGTGAGGAATGAGAGGACGCAGACACAAAAAACCCTTCCCTTTCCTTCCCTTTCCCTTCCCTTTGTTGTGTCTAGAATGTGAGGGGAGAGAGCATAAAACAAACTTTTCGGTCCCCTTCCGTTGCGTTGGATGCCGTTATTTAAATGTCACAACCTACATGTAACAATAAACCAGTTCATTTCCACCATTCTTAAATTTTTCGCTTTTTTCTAGACATAAAATGTTCTTTTAGGAATAAAAATTAACATTTTTAAAACAATTTTTGTTTATTTATTTTTAGAAAGGAAAGTCAATAACAGATTAAAAAAATTAACTAACTTTTAGTGGTCGTGGAAATCATTTTTTTTTAAATATCGTAGTTAAATACATATAAATTATTATTGTATATCTTTCATTTTCAAACAAAAAAAGAAAACAATTGAACATAGAAAGCCTCCAAAGTAATTTCTAAGAAATTATGAATACTTTTTAATCTCCTAGATAAATAAATTAGGAAAATTTAACGCTTATTTCAGTAAAAAAAAAATGGTTAGCTCCTTAATGTCAATGAAAATGAGAACATTAGGTCACTACTTACTATTAATATTTAATTTAATGATACAATTAGGTCAATGACATTAATTAAAAAAATTACAATTTGATCATTACAATAAAAATTTCCAAAATAATTTCAATTAATAGATATTTATTTTTTTAGCTAATTGCGAACATAAAACATCATTTTTTGATTATAGAACAAACACTACAAGAAAATCATAGTAATTCACGTCAAAATGAGTATTTATATCCCCGCGAAACATAAAATCAACACGTAAATGTGAGTCGTGATTCTCTATTAGAAAACCAAGTAAAAAAACTAAAATAATACATATAAGTAAATCAAATAAGAAAAACTAAATTTTAAAAACTGCATTAGTAAGCATGAACAAATTTATAATAAATTATTTTAAAAATATATATATATTATAAAGATCAAATTGTCTCTTATTAATTGTTGATAAAGACTTAAAGATTTTAAAAACAATTTTTGCATGATGATCCAGATAGAAATTAAGTTGTTTTAGTTTTTTTACTCACATACTAAAACAAATTTAATTGTTCATTTTAGTTGATTTTATTTTGTCAAAAACGAAATTGAATATCACAATTTTTCTCAAGAATAAAACAAATTCTTAATAAAAAATAATATTAATTTGATTTTTTTTCTAAAGTCGATGACAAAACTTACATAGTAAAAACGAGGATAATGTGAATTTGAACTTTGCTCTAACATATAAAATATTTCTACAACCTTTTTATCAATTATACTCTATCTTAATCTGATATTTTCATTGTAATGACAACAGTTATAAAAAAGATGTACTCTAAAAAACCTACGTATATTTGAGATAAAAAATAAATAAAAAGTCTACCCATACTCACTCATTTATTCTCCTTCCCCTACATTTTATAATGAATAATTATAAAAAAGTTGTTTAACACACAAATAAATAAAATTACCCCCTTTGGTTTTGTACCATGAAAATGCAACTAATCCTCGCCTTCCACAAACAGTGATAAAGTTTTTTTTTTCCTTTGTATTTCTCAAACATTTTTCTCTCTACTATCTTCTACCAACCTTAATATCCTAAAACCCTAAATTTATATTCGAAAAACCCTAAAATCATCTCTCGTTTCACTTCGCGATTTGCAGCAGCAAGTAAGTTCTATTCTCTTTCCAAATCATTTCAGTTTGCGATTTCAGATTTTATTTTTGTAATCTTGCTTGTTAAGCGTCATTTTTTCGCGATTCGCTGAATGAGGTTGCGGGTTTGCGATTTGTTCTGTTTTTGAGATGATATGAGTGCTAATCTAAAATTTCAATTAACAATGTTTCAATTTCAGTTCAATAATTTTTTGACCCTTTTCTTTTGTTCTGACTGTCAGACAGCGTTTTAATTTGTTTTCTCTTAAGTACACAATAAGGATTAGGGAAAAAAAAAGTAAAAGAGCATAAAATTGGTAAATAGACGCTCAGTTTGTTCAAGGAATTGTTATAGTTTTAGTTTTGTTATTTTTGTGGGGAAGAAACATAATCTCAATTCTGCTCAGTGAAGGTTCTTAACCGAAGAAATAATAAAGCATATTATTAAATTGAGATTAGGTTGAAAGTTAAGAGAAGTGGCTGAAACAGAGGCCATTGAATTGGTAATTCAGTGATTTCGTTCTGTCTGATTTAGCTGCACTACAGTGTAGATAGGGAGGGAGGAATAAGATACTTTGTATTTGGCATTGTGGTTTTTTGAGTTGGAACGAATTAGTGGTGAACATTGCTCTCAAAACGTAGCAATCTACTACATTCGGTGAGCTACTTGTCAATGTATTCCATTAGATTAGATGGATTTAGGGTCGCACAAGGGCGGTCTAGGTCGAGTGTGGAAGATTGGGGGGCGGGGCGGGTCACAGAGGAGCGGGCTGAATAACTCAAGTGGTTATCCATCCATTGAAAATATGATAGTGGATGAATTGGATTCTTTTAAGAACTTTTAGTGAATTGTAAATGGATTAACGGGTTGTTTTGATCCATCCATTACATTCCAAATCAATCCAATCCATCCATTTTGCCACCCCTATACGAGATACAGTCTTTTAGAAAAAATAAAGATACGGGTGCGTCAATAAAAATTGTCAATTTTAATGGTATAATTTAACTAAGAGAAATAAATTGTTCAATTCACCATACAAAATCACAATAAAAAGTTTAAATAGTAAAAAATTGTGTTTGGCTACAACAAATAAACTCAATAGCATAATGAGGAAAGTGACAGTATCCATGAGTACACATATACCTGTACGGGCACTTCGTTATTTTAGAAGTACACATGCTTCAGAGGTATTAGGTCAGTCATTAAGTTGTGTTTCATAAATTAAATTGTGCAAATCTCTTTTTCCCATATGCTCCATGAGGTAACCCAATTTATGAAGTTAATTTTTATGGTTTTGAATTTGATTGAATTTTGTGTTTGATAAGGAAGAATGAGGCCTACAGCCTTGCTTGGTGTTCTGAACAAGCAGTTTCTTGGAATCGCCAGTGACGCTGCGAATGCTGTTGCTAAGAAGCTGACACCGTCTGCTTCTGTCATGTCACGAAAACCGGCATTTATAGACGCATTCCTGTACAAGATGAAAAAGAACCCTGAACTTTTGAAGAACAAGACCATTTGGTCACGGAGATCCACCATCTTGCCAGAATTTGTTGATTCCCAGGTCAAGATTTACAATGGGAAAACCACTATTCGTTGTAAGATCACCGAGGGAAAAGTGGGTCATAAGTTTGGAGAGTTTGCACTCACTAGGAAACGCAAAAGTAGAGACCAACCTAATGCCAAAGTTAAACAACTCAAGAAAAAGAAGTGATTTTTTTATATGGTTTATATTATGCAGTTATTTACAACAATGTGGATAAAGAGTATGGCTTCTTTCCTATCTGAAGTATTTGACTTGAGTATTGACAATAAGGATTTCATAAAATTTGACAATGACTGCTGTTTGATCAAGTAGGTTCGTTGATTTTGTGGTCTCTACAATTTTGTTGTTCTAATTTAACTCTACAACTGATTGATCAATTTATGGTTATGTGAACGTGTATTTTACGGTTATTTGTTTATGCTGAATGTCCTGCCACAGCATAGGTATGTCCTTTATGATGTATCTTTTGTTTATGTATTTGGCTATGTTCCGCTGCATCTCCGTACCTAATCTAAATAAAGATAGAGAAAGATGAGAAGATTCAATAGTATCAAACATGCATCTGTTTTCAGTTGATTTTATATATTGTTGCAAGATTGAACACTGCTAGATGAAATTAACAGTGTAATTGATGCCAATGTACTTCAGTTAAGTAGTTATAACTTATATGTAACAGGATGGTTGTTCTTCCTGAACATACTTTTCGAACTTAATTGTTCAAAGTTTACTATAGTTTATATGGTGCTTAGCTTTAAAAAACTTGCCACCCACACGGCCACAAAATGGATTGGAGAGTGAAATACTTTCTGTTGGTTGGTAGTGAGAAAGAAAAACATACATGTGATAATTGTTTGATAATAAAGTGTTCAAGGTAGAAGTAGAATATCTATTATCATCCTGTTAGTCTTGTGATGTACCTCTCTTATTACTTCAGATTTCAAGATGGCCTATCTGAAGTATTTGACTTGAGTATTGACAATAAGGATTTCATAAAATTTGACAATGACTGCTGTTTGATCAAGTAGGTTCGTTGATTTTGTGGTCTCTACAATTTTGTTGTTCTAATTTAACTCTACAACTGATTGATCAATTTATGGTTATGTGAACGTGTATTTTACGGTTATTTGTTTATGCTGAATGTCCTGCCACAGCATAGGTATGTCCTTTATGATGTATCTTTTGTTTATGTATTTGGCTATGTTCCGCTGCATCTCCGTACCTAATCTAAATAAAGATAGAGAAAGATGAGAAGATTCAATAGTATCAAACATGCATCTGTTTTCAGTTGATTTTATATATTGTTGCAAGATTGAACACTGCTAGATGAAATTAACAGTGTAATTGATGCCAATGTACTTCAGTTAAGTAGTTATAACTTATATGTAACAGGATGGTTGTTCTTCCTGAACATACTTTTCGAACTTAATTGTTCAAAGTTTACTATAGTTTATATGGTGCTTAGCTTTAAAAAACTTGCCACCCACACGGCCACAAAATGGATTGGAGAGTGAAATACTTTCTGTTGGTTGGTAGTGAGAAAGAAAAACATACATGTGATAATTGTTTGATAATAAAGTGTTCAAGGTAGAAGTAGAATATCTATTATCATCCTGTTAGTCTTGTGATGTACCTCTCTTATTACTTCAGATTTCAAGATGGCGATATAGACTATAGAGTGCTGTTGCTATACAAGGAACTTTTCGGGTGTATTCTATACAAGGGATTTGCGTGTGTTTGCACCGTTTTAAATCATAATGGGTGGCAGGACAGCTAGATGCTATCATGTGTAATTAATTGTTGGGTTCCTTTGATACAATGCCTTACTTGTGTATGCATGTATGTTGTGCATTGCTAAATGAAACTCATAATGTCAATGTCATCACTAGATTTAAACAACATTGCAATCAACAATGAAAATAGTTTGTATGAATTATGATGAATTTAAAAGTGATGACATCTTTCTTTGTAAAAAGCTGAAGCATACAAGAGCAATCACTTGTGGCCGGTGTCTTTAGCGGGTGAATGAGTCTATCATTCATGTAACTCAAGTGTAGAACTCAAGTTTGTAGGGTGAATTATAATCTTATAGTCTTGTTTGAACACATTTTATTGGGATATTTATGTAGATATAGGCAAACAATATCAAATCATGTAAATCTTTTTGTTAGATTATTATTCTCTTTAAGACGTGTTCTTGTGCCCATGCCAAATGTATTAGTGTGTGCAATTTTATCTAACAATTATGTTAAGTTTTAGTTATTAATCGACTTTTACGATTCTATTAGACTAAAATGACTAAAAATAACCTTTGATAGATGACGGCCAGACTTTTAACTTAAGTTTTTAGAACCAGCTAGTGGTGCCCTTGGCACCAATTCTGTAACATTGTAATATTATGAAATATCAAAATAAAAGTCGAAGAAAATTGATACTTCATTTTCAATGGAAGAGAATAAGTACTATATTACTTATAAGAATAATTAGAATTGTTAGTGAGAAAATGTTACATATAATGTACAATAAATTTGATCAGAACTTTAAAAATAAGAATAATTTTATTTTTGAGTAAAATAAAATTATTGTACACTAATATTTTTTTCTTCTTAAAATTGATATGAATTTGCTCGTTATAATAATTGAGAAGTATTATTTAAAAAAACTTGAAAATTAAAATTTTCAGCAATCTAGCCATAAAAATAGCAGGTAGATGCTGTTTTATATAATTAAATTTTGTTTGTTCCTAATAAAAATGATATCGATAAAGTTGTGATAGACAGACCAAAAAGAAGTCCCCATCTGAAAAGGGAGACAAATGCCATGACGTGGACGTATTGCACGGTCGGGCCACCTAAAACTGAATTGTTGGCTATTGAGATATGAAACACCTGGACACTGAACAAACAGTGTGTGGGTACTTTGGATTGGATACTGTCCTACCTATCACTGTTCATTGTCTCACTTCAACCACACGCGTATTTACGGACTCCACTTCCCTGCAATTCATCTTTCACGTATTCATGTAGTTCCATACATACAACCATTCGATTAAAATTGGACCGTTCAGATTAAAGATTCATATTTCACAATTAGTCTTTGCAATTTTTAGAATCATACGATATATACTATCTTTGACTGCGTCAAACTATTGACAACAGGGATTCTAATTCGGTATTTACTGAGTTACCACCAAAAATTATTAAACCTTGAGTCTTTTTGTTGCTTCTTATAGATTTATAATATTAAAATATTTAGAAGTTTCTTCATAAAATATTTTAAGTAAAATATTATTTTATTATTTATTATTCATATATACTATTATTTACTTGTAGAAAATATTATATTAACATAGACAATATCAGCCTATAAACAATTAACTTTATTTAATATAAATGCTCTCTAAATTTATAAATATATGACTAAAAATAATTTATTTTGTGTATGATTTAATGATAAAAGTTTATGCATTAAATTGTAATTAATGTGCAGTGTAGTGTAATGTTAATCAAAATTTCACCTATGACATATTTAAGTAACACAATAATAATAATAATAATAATAATAATAATAATAATAATAATAATAATAATAATAATAATAATAATAATAATAATAATAATAACAATAATAATAATAATAATAAAAATAAATATATTTCTATTTAATCAATTGATTGACGAAAGACTATTTTATAATTAATAATAAATATTTATTTTGTATATAATTTATATAATAAATTATAACAATTATAATGCATTTTTCTTTTTCAAATTTGTTCAAAAAGATGTTGTAAGATACACATTATTAATAAAATATATATTTTGTTTTCAATTACCGATTAATAATTAAAAAATGACAAATATTTGACATACTTATACTTATGATTTCTATAATAAATTATAATTAAAAAATTATAATATTCTTAAATTCTTATGTAGAGGATATTTAAGATATACACTAGCTACAAATAATTAAAAATAATCTTTTAATTAGTCAATTCACTCACACTTTTTAAATCTATCAAGATTTTGTACCTTTAAAATCCACTAAGATCGATCAAAATTTGTTAAATATAAAAAAAAAATTATATTTTAAGGTTTTTTTATTTAAAATATATTTAATTTAAAAAATGTCAACCACTTTGAACTAAGCAAAACCAACATATTCTTTATTAGTTTTGTTTGATTTAGATTTTATGAGAAAATATTACAAAAACTTAATCAAACTAAAAAGCCTATTTTTAATTAGTTTTGGTTTTTATTTCTCTTTAAAATAATAGTTGAATTTTTTTAAAAAATTAATCAATTAAAATTCATTTAATTGAATAAATACGATATATATTCAAATACCATTTTCCAAGTTCATACTAGTCACAATAATATAATTATGATATTAAATTAATAAAATAATATATTTAATAAAAAAAATAATCTAATCACTATTATAAATAAAATTTAACTAATTAATTTTGAATCATTTAACATTATTATTCCTAATATGCGTTATTTTAATTCAAAAATATTTAATACAATTAATTGTGCGCTTCACATTAAAAAGATAAAATTTAGAAAAATTATATCTTTTTTCTAATAGAAAAATTAACGTATGTTTTAAATAATAAAAAATTAATTGCACTTAACTTAATTTTTTTAATACTTATAATGTTTTTTATTATAATAGTGATCGAATCAAGTATATATAAGGAAAAATAAAAACATCTTTGCAAAATAAAATGAAAAAAGAAAAAGTGAGAAGTTAATTTTAGTATGTTTGAAAAAAGAAAAAGTGAGAAGGTAATAGAGATTAGGAGGGAAAATAGAAACATGATGTGGTCGAAAAGGAGACTATTGAAAAAAGGTTTGAATGAATAGTATTGATAAACTTAGTTTGTTTGAAAAAAAATAAAGTATCTAATAAATTAAAAAATAATTTATATTTAAGACACTTCTTTTTTCATGCAATATTTATAATTAGAGATGAAGAGTAAAAAAATTAAATGAGAGCAAATTTGAGTTTTCATCATTGCTTGCATTTAAAATTTGATACTAGAATAGTGTATATATATTGTTTGACAGAAGAAAAAAAGGTGGAAATGGATAATAATAATAATAATAATAATAATAATAATAATAATAATAATAATAATAATAATAATAATAATCTAAAAGAAAAGAAAATAATGTATAAATACTTACTCCTCTAGCTCGTATTAAATGACATAATTTGAATATCATATGTTTATTTCATGGTAAATTTGAACGTTAAAATATTAGTAAAACATTGATTTTTCTTATTCTTTTTAACAAGACTCTTATTTTGTATTATATGTGAATCTACTTAACTACATAAAACTCATTATTAAGAGTATCTTTGTTGATAAAACTCATTTTAACAAGAATGTTAATTAGTATGCTCAATAGTTTTTTTAGAAGTGTCCATAAACAAATGAAACTTTGTAATTTGATTTTTTTTAAACACAATTAATTGTGTCATAAAAATTACATGCAAACAAGAAATATGAATATTCATAATTAAAACTAGAAGAGGGTATGAAGTAAATTGCTTAAAATAAACTATCGAAAAGAAAGAAATTAAAAAAAATATTTCTTTTAAGATTGGCAACATGAAAGCACGTTTGTATAGTTTATTATTCCTAAAAATCTAAACACGTAACTCTTAGTTTAATGATAAAAAGAATAGATGTTTGATATGTAGGTTGCGAATACTCACTAATGTTATTGAATCCCCTCATCCAAATCTAAACATATGTTTTTTTAAATAATTTAGACATATAATTGTAATAACTAGTGAACTCTGTTTCTAAAGAGCCAAATTATACATTTGTTCTCTTAATTTATTTTAAAATTTCAATTTGATCTCATTTTCTATTCAGTTTACGTTAATCATTTTTGTTAAATTTCTATTAATTTGATTTTCGTGACATTGAATGATAAACATTTATTCAATCTCCATTTCTCTTTCTTCCCCAAATTAAGTTCAACTAATGTTGATATTCACTTTTCTCTTAATTCTTCATCATTTTCATCTTCATAATTCATGAATATATAGCCAAACAAGACAAGGGTACATATATAGCCAAACAAAAATGGTTCCAAGTTCCAACGGAGGCAAGTATTGCAATAATGCCTATGATTTTTACTCATCACACCATCGCTGTCCATAACATTAAAAAAAATGTGGAAAGTGAAGTTAAGGAAATTAAAGTCGTGTGTTAGAAAATAAGGGGAATTAAGATGCTCGTGATCAATGTTAATTTCCAAAATTATGTCACTCAGAGAAACAGACAATTTGTTCACAAGTTAGAATATCTATTTCAATATCATATGAATCAAATTGAACACGCGACCTTATATAAAATAAAAAGGCATGGGTGTTACTGTTTGTAAATAGAAACCACAACGCTCATTGCACTAAAGTATGTGTTTGGTTTACATTTCTCACAAGAAAAGAGTGAAATGCATTTTTTCAAGAGAACAGTTGTTTGGCCACAATTAGAAATTTTATATGGGGCCAAATTTAATTCATTTGTTCAACATTTTTTCTTCATAAAATGTAATATATTTTCTTTTTTGTCAGCTTCACATTGTTGCCCCCACTAGGGGTCACAAATTCAACCTACTCAACTCCACAAAATGCTATTAATTACATCCATCAATGAGAATGTTAACAATATATTTAAAGAGTCAAAACATATATAAGTTTGTATAGAAAAATAGTGTATTTATTTCTTCTTTTTTTTTTTGTTGATGAAAATTGTAATTTATCCTTTGTAATGCAAAATTTAGAGTAAGATAGTTACTTAATTTAAAGTAGGAAAGATTTTAAAATTCGTTGAACACTTATAAAAAAAAGTTATATTTATTTATCCTTAACAACAAGAAATATATTTATTTAATTAACAAGTTTTGACGATTATCCTAAGATCATTTGTTAACAAAGACCCTAAATTAAATTTTGCATCATAGGTTTGGAATAAATGAGTTTAAATAGTTTGAGTGTCACTGCAATCAACATACATATGCATCTTTCTTTTCCTTATAGGTGTATATTTGATTGTGGCAAGACATGTAAACTTACTTTGTGCAACTACAATTTTGCATGAGTAAAATTACACTAATTCACTATATTTTTGTACTAAGTGTGTTTTGAATATGTGGTGACATAAATCAATTTTAGATATTTTTTAAATAGTAAATATTGGTAATTAATTTTAATTTTTGTTAGATAGATACATGATACACGTGACCTCTTTATCAATTTAATTTATTCGTACCATTAAACTATATTATGATTTCTTTTTATTTTAGATTAACTAATTTTGTAAATTTGATTTTAATTTAAATTAAATTAAATATAAAATAATTTATGTCTTAATATATTCACATAAAAGTGAATTAAATAATAAATTTCATTATAAAAAACTATGTTTTCAATAAAAACTACAAATTTTAATTATAATTTAAAATTAAAATTAATTTTAAAAGTAAAATTAATTATACTCGTATCAAGATTGAATTATGTAGCATAAGAGTTGAAATTTGAAAATGAATCTTATACAGCAGCACAAAAATCTTATAAAACCATGGTGCAATTAAAATGAATAGAAAATGTGACATATCTTGTAACTCACAGAGACATCCCAATCGAGGAACACATTGAAAAAACAATACACACACAGAGGACCCCAAAAAAAAGAGTCACGAATGCACAGTCCTCAACAACAAAACAAATAAAAAAGTGAAAAAAACCAAAACAATAGTAAAAACCAGAAAAGCTTCATTTCCAAATAGTAAAAAACAAAGAAGCAATCAATTCAAGTTCTGTAAGAAAAGCACTGTTTGACTTGACTGTTTTGTCCTCTCACTGTTCATTCATCAAACAGCAACCTGCGATGATTGTTGTGGTTGAATTTGAATCAATTGAAGTTGAATATTTGCAGGAAGTATTTGTGTTGATTGAGATTGTGATTCTCTTCTTGATGAACTTCTCCAAAACCCAGCACTGTCAAATCTCTCCCACATCTCTTTCTCAAGAGCAATTGCATCTTTATCTTTAACAACACTTTCCGATGAATAAACTCTTTTTATATCAGAATCATCGTTTGCACACATTGGATGAATTCGAGGACCGTTAACATCTTCACAACAACCACAAGAACAGTTACGCCGTTTTGGTGGTAACAACCCTTCTTTTATTATACGCCGTCGCTGTCTTTTCCGGAGTATTCTCCGGCAAAGACCCGTCGGAACTTTGTAAATTGCTAACACAAGAAAATTTGCTAAACCGCATGGAAAACAGCAGCAAACGGCGACGCACTCCGCCGTCGTCGCTCCGACCACTTCGCCGAAACTGCTTCCTGTTTTTGAAGATTGGACTTGAAGTAACGGTTGTCGCCGGTGGGCGGATGCCGCTTGCCGGAGAACTATCTTATTCGACATTTGAATTTGTGTACAAAATTTTGATATGGGTTTGATAAAGATTGAAACTTTTGAAGAATTTTGATGTGGGTTTTCTTTGTTTCTATGAGAATTTTCGATTCAGTGTGTCAAAAATGATTCTTGAGAAACGTTGGTGGGGGTAAAATGATGAAATAGGGTGGGGTGTGGATAGGAAGAAAAAAAATCCACAATTCCACACCCTCCTTCGATTAACGTTACAGCGAAAAGTCGAGGTTTTTCATGGCAGAAAGAAAATGAAAAGAAAGAAAAGGAAGAGAAAGAAAAAGTTGAAAGTGGATGATGAAAAGGTAGTTGAGACTCAAAAAGTGTTATAAAGAAGGAAGAAGGGAAAAAGAGGAAGAAAAATTGAGGTGGTGAAAACTAATTTTAGGATAAAGGGGAAGGAGGTTTTGGGTGGCGTCCTACAAATATGGGACAACAGAGTAAGCTCAAAGATGTTAATGGAAAGAAAATTGAGTTTTTGGAATATTTATTTATTATTTGAGTTGGGGGATGAGTGGAATTTTGGTGTGATGTGAGGGGCATTACTCAAATTTTGTTTATATTTCTTCTCTCACTTATATTACGTAATTAGACTATTGATTTGGCATTATTTTTTAGGGCTAAAAATGAATACGTGGGTACTTAAAAGAAACAGAAATGGTTATATAACCTATCAACAAATATAACGTCCTTATCTTTTGAGTTTCCACGTCTACCACGCGTCCGGATTGGGCCCTCAATTTAATTTTAAACACAAATTTCTTACTTCTTTTAATTTCATTTAATATATGTCATTATTTTAAATAAAATAAAAAATCAACTCTGTGTTATCACTAAATAAATAAATCAGATAGTGTCTCCTTTTCAATTGGGATAATTTAATTTCACTTCTATGTGTTGATACAATTAACTCAATTCTAAAATAAATATACTCGTTGTAAACAAATAATAATAATTAAAATTAATTATTTAATTTTAATTTAAAATTCGATATATTAATTTTAATCATAAATTTTATTTATATTTTATTTTAGATAAAATATATTTTTCTATATATTGAAGATAATTAAATGCATTTAATAGTTTAAAGTTTATGTAAAAAATTAATACATGTACCAATATATTTCTAATTAACGGTCTTCTTTTTACGATATTAAAAAATTATTTAATGTAATGATTTTTTTGGAACAATGATATTAAAGAATAGATTGGTTGACTGTTGTACCAATCAAAGCAAATATTTTTATGTTTATAATTAAAGTTGGACGGAATACACATCTGATGGAACCTCAATTCATAATCCATGGAAACTTAAAACTTTAAAATTGTTGTTACACCCTTTCCAACGAAAGATGTGACATGAGTGTTAACACCCCCACAAGTTGCATTTTATTCCCCGTATCACAATAATAATTTATTTTTCATTAAAAAAAATATTTAAATGAGTCATCTTTTTAATTTTTAACGTAATATTAATTATTATTATTATTATTATTTAATTATTTAATTAAAGCTTTATGTACCACATCCAATTCACTATATGTTCATTAAAAATAATCTAAATGCATCAATATATAATTGGAAAAAGAATATAGTCATTCAAAATGCCTTGATAAATAATTTTTTTCCTTCCTTGTCCTATTTTTTAAAATTATACTTTTTTAATAATGTGAGATTAAACTATTGGATGGTTAGACTATTTTTACGTTTCAAAAGTTTGTTCTCGAAATAGGAATCATAATTTATTGTTTGAGACAAATCACGACTTCAATTGGACCACAATAGTCCAAAGCTATCATTTTGCTAAATTGTGATTTTTCTTATAGGTAATTCCTTCGACCTTACCTATGAACAATTTTTTATATATAAAAAAAATTAATTATAATTACTAAAATATAATTTATCATAATAATTATCATATTAAATTTGTATTGGAGTTATATACCATCTTAAAAAATTTGAGAGTTGATAAGAGATATTTTTGGAATAATAATATTTGATAAAGTTGAATTTGATTATTTTTGTTTATATTTGAACACAAAAAATTACGATAATTTTTTGATTAATACAGTATAAATAAAGGCGTAAAAAGTATACTTTAAAAAAATAATCTTTAATAAAATATTTATTTTGTAAAATTGATTTATCTAAAGTAAGAAATAGATAAAATAAATGAATTAATAATTAATATTATAATACTTTATTATTAGTTATATGTATATAATACTAAATTATTAATTTAATAATTAATAATTAATATTACTTTATTCTCTAAAATAAATTGCTCCATCGAATCCCTATTTTCCAATTGCACACACATTGGTTGGAGTTTGTGTATGACAATTTCCCAACCTTAATAATATTGGAACTTGGTACTAACTTGGACACTTTTAATTAATATTGCGTCACACAATGTCGGTATTTATTAGATGAATATAAGATATTTGGGATGTATCAAAAGATACTCAATTATATGAATGAAAGAAAACCATTTAAATCAATTTGTTGTTGTCCATTCAACCAATTTTGGGAGTGTAAACCTAAAAATTAATTTTTGTTGATGTGTTTCTCCAAGTTTTTGTGTGTGTCCTCTACGATTAATCAATTTCAGCGATCCACCCATTTTGCAGTTTTGTTATTGTGTATGCAATTTTTCTTTTGATTTGGTTAAAACCACTTGTTTGCTTTAGGACTCCATTTACTTCAGAAAATACATCAAAACTCGATGCATTTACAAATTTATTTTCTTCTTTATTTTTTACTCGACGATATTTTGAGCCACTTATCTCCCTTCTTGTTTTCTCTTTTCAAAATTTGTCTTGTTGAAATTTGATTAGACTCAGTATCATACTTATATAAACAATCGAAATAGATATATTAAGAGTGTCATTCTATAATAATTTTATAAATACGATAAAACACTGAAATAATTTATAATTGAGTTGTTTTATTTGAAATCGTTGTAGCGAATAATCTGCTCTTCTTCGAAACTAAAATATTTTAAAAATAGCTACCTAATGTAATATTATTTTTGATTGAGTGGCACATGAACATAGGTCGGACTTCGTACATGATAATTTTCCTACCTTAATAATATGCCGTGCAATTTATGCATGAATGTTTTTTTGAAATAAGTCGATGTTACAATACACTGATCATATTTCTTCTAACATTTGTAGAAATAATATTAATGATGCAATAAATTGATTGTACTTTTTTACATGTATTTAAAGAATGAGCCTCCAATAAGAGTTTGGTGGAACCAGTCCCTTTTTTCTAAAACTTATTCCGCTCACATTTTTCATCTACGAAGGGTTGATATATAATTATTTTTTAGATCAATGATATTTTTTTTAGTTAACCTATTTTATGATATCTTTTTATTTAAATAAATAGTTAATTTTCTGACAAATTTAATTTTGTGTGTTTTATTGATAATTTTATCTTAGTGTAATGTTGTGTTGTTCTTGCTTAGTGTGATGTTTATTTTTCAGTTTTAATGTAGTATTTTCAAAGTCAATTGTATTAATCGTCGTCGTTATTGTTGTTGTTGTTGTTGTTATTATTATTATTATTATTATTATTATTATTATTATTATTATTATTATTATTATTATTATTATTTTATTTTATTTTTTTCCAATCCTCAAAAGTCTACTAAATAACGCATACTTGAATTATAGAATGTACATCTCAATTGAGTTTAGTCCAATTGTTTTATTATTTTTATAACTTGTCTTTTTAAAAAAAAATAGCAATGATGTCTTGTTTTATTATTATTGAAATATTATTTTATTTTTGTAAAAAATAAGTCTCTGGTTTTTATATTATATTTTGTAGTGGCACACACATATTTTTTGTTTATGTTCAGTGGCACACAAATTGGTTGGTGCTATTGATATTATATATATTATGTATAAAAAAATTGAAATTTGTTGGTCTAACATTGTACAAAATTGCTCAAAATACATCTGTACACATAATATTGATAGTGCAATAAATTGGTCGTACTTGTTCAACCATAGTAATATGATTTTTTTTCTTCTTCGTATACTGCACTATATGTCTTTATCTTATGATGTTTAGAAATTAGAATCATACTTGGTCATGTTTCTATACAATAACATATATTGTTGCTTTCTACTGATATTTGATACTGCAACTTGTCTTTTTTGAAATTCTGAAACCTTTTACCAGACTCCAAAATTATTTCTTACTTGCTCGTGTATTACACATCTCAGACGTTAATTTTTAAAATATTTAAATTTTAAAATAGTCTTTTAATGAAAATTAACATTTGAAGTAATCACATCCATAATATCTTATATTAAATGTCAACAATCAAGTGACATTTTGTATCCGTTTAGGAGTCAAACTTTTGAAATGTATACCTGGTCAGAGTATTTACTTCTAGAATCTGTATTGACAAAGAAATAAGAGGTGGAAATTTTTTTACACCGAAATTTAATACAAGACAAATTATAATTTTTGAAATTAATTCAGGACATCAAATATAAAATATTACATTCTATCAATATAACATTGCAGTGATCTAATAATATATAACTAATATATTAACACTTTCAAAATTTTAAACTCTATAAAATGGTCATACGGACTATAGAATGTATAACTAATATATTAACAATTCAAATGCAAACTATTAGATAAAAGGTGTATATATATATATAAACCATTCATCATATTATCTCATCACATTATTTTAATTTTTATCACTTAATTAATAATTCATACTCCCAACACGTTACGAGTTCTAAAACAAAATTATTAGAAACTGTTTTTTTCAAAAAAATTAATAAAAAAATTATTAATATTTTATTTATTAATTATATAAATTTTCTTTAACATAATTAATTATATTTTCAAATAATTTTTTTATATTTTTTTAAAAATAAAATAAGACATTTCGACAGTTTTACGACAGCATGAAAAAGTTATATAAATTTTTTCATATTTTAGTTGAAAAAGAAAATAGTGTGTATACATTATGTCACTCCAATAACTTATGTTAATAGTATGTTCACTACTTGTCTCATGATTTCTAAATTTATAACTAACATTTCTCATACGAGCACTGATTTGCAAGCTTACTTTGTCGGCCCTTTGATTAACTGTCAATATATAATATTTACATAAAAAATATATATTTATTAAAACATTTTTTAATTGAAATAAATTTTTTTCCTTAGGACGCGAAGAATAAACATCTTGTAAAAAAATACTATAATATAAGATCCACCAAACTAAATAAAAATAAAATTTAAGAGTTAATATAACTCAAATAAACAATACAATTTGTCTATATACGAATGAAACTAATTCTATCATTTGATTTATGAAAAAGTGAGTTTCATAAAATTGTAACCAATTTTCAATCAAACAAATTTAATGTTTTTTTATGTACAATATGCAAAATTTCCTGAATCAATTACATAAGTACTTGCAATCCAAATTTGTTACACCAACATCAACAAAAAAGCGTTAAAAACAAAATAATAATTAACCAAAGTCTATTTCTTTAGAAACGAAATCTCCCACTTGGAGTTCTATTCCTATATTTCATAATACCCCTATATAGTACTGCTCTATTAAGCGGCATAGTGTCCTCCAATTTGGGCCCAAGTCCACACTTTTTAGCATTCTCCATCACCCAAACTTGTTCACCCTTCATCCTTTGTGCCCTTCTCACATTTCTTCCATTATTAATATTCTTTTTCTCCATTGGAACTTCCGTCGCTTGTTTTGCAAACCGCACCCTTTTCTTTCCTTGATGTTTCTCCGAACCTTGTAAAAACAAATTAAAATACCTTATATAATATAATGTTTTTGTAACGGATTCCTAAATAATTATTCAAGTGAAAGAAAAAAATAGAATGAAAATAATACCGCATAAATCTGTTTGATTACGTTGGTATAAGATGCCATCCATTTCAAATTCAAATTTCTTCATGAAATTAGATAGTATACGTTTATGAACTTGATGTGCCAAAAAAACCATGCTTCCGGATACGGCAAAAACAGCCATCAACCCAAATCTCATGGAACTCTCCATTTTCACTTTGTTATTGGGAAATTTTCTTTTTTCTTCACTTAGTTTGTTATTGGGAAATAATGATTGTGTTATATGGATATATGAATGTAAACATTATTACATATCATCCAAGAGAAACACGTGGAAAAGGATAGATAGGATTGTGAAGAAAGAGATAAAGAATCATTTTGCATTATGCAAGAAAATGATACGATGAATGATAAAAAGAAGGAAAAGAAAAGAAAAAGAATGACGGGTATCTAGTGATTTTGGTAGTTGGTGCTTTTTATATGAAAGAAGAATGGACGATATTCACAACACAAGAATCTCTCTTTTTGTATCTATTTTTAAACCATGAAAATTGAATAAGGCCAAAAAACCTTAAATAGTGAAACGTGTTTTTTAAATTTTGTTAAGTTTGAGCCGGTGGGTTTATCTATTTATTTATTTTTTCTATTTTTAATCTATCGATTCTATTCATAACTGTAAGATAGATTTGTCTTTGTAAAATGGATACTGTATTAAGATGATAAATATTTAGTATTCTATATATGTCATATGTCATGTGCTTGAAAGGATTTAAATATTTTATTATTTCAGATCATGTTAGATAGACCAACTCCTAGGTTAAATTATGGTTCACCCAATATCCAACTTGGATTTGGATGCTCTACTTTTGTTGGGTTTTGGTGATTGAGGTGTTACAGATGTAGAGATGGTTCAAGAGTTTGATCTGATGGGGAGGAATGTTTACAAATTCTCGAGGTTTTGGAGATAATATCATATAGGTAGAAGAAAGATACAAACTAATAAGGAGCACATACACTTCTATTGGATAATTTAATCCCAACTATTAATATTACTAAAAAATATATTTAAAAATAATAAATATATCTAATAGAAATTTTAAATAAAACTCATGTGAAAATTATATTTAAAGAAAAATAATATTTCTTACCCATAAAAATCACAACGCAAGAAACAAGGCACTCTAGAAGAAATCTGATCACTGTCTGTTTTTTTTGTTAAAATAAAGAGTTAAGGGGTCTTCTTCTTCACAATATGTTCCCTAGTGGCAGCAAAAGCTGAAGGGGTAGGAAAGGGCCAATGTCAGTAGATAATTGGATACCAGGAGGGGTGAGGTGGTGTTTTTTTGTTGTGAGAAAAAAGGTGCATATTTCAAAATAACCAAATCTATAATTATCCAAAACTATTTTTTCCTGTCTCTGTCTCTGCACTCTATCAATATGATAGATAATTACAGTTTTGGTTATTTTAAAATATACAGTTTTGGTTATTTTGAAATATGCACCTTTACCGCTTTTTCTCACAACAAAAAAACCACACCCCTCCTCCTACTTGAAGATAAAAAAAATGGTAATATTAAAGCAACAATTATAAGTTGTTAAAAGAAATAAAGAGCGAAAATGTGGCTGAAGTTGAGTGATAAGGTGGTTTGGAGAAGGGACATAGGAAATAATACAAACAACGTTTGCCAAAAAAATATATATAGAGACCCTCAATAAATTTCCCCAATTTGGAAAGCCTGAATTTCCTTGCATTTAAGCTAACTGTGATTTCATTTAGTAAATGAACATAACATTATCATGAATGCTTCACAGTTGGCGAAAATACAGAGAAATGTAAAGACTTTAAAGTTATAGAATCTAAATCCATGCACTTGACTCATACTACAAGCTATCGGGATTTCTCCAAAACATAAAAAACAGAAAGATGAAAAACTCAAAGTGAAAATAAAAAATCCAATCACATTCATTCCAAATTCTGTATTTATGAATGTATACATTTGATTACAGTATAAATGTATGTATCTAAATCTACATCTGGGTACCTACAAAAACTAAACCCATAATACAATTTAAAAAATTAAATAATCATTTTTTAATACAAAACTACCGACTACCATTTTTTAATACATTTAGTTTTGTATGTATCTTCAACGGATACTGTTGAAATTAGCAAAGGGTTCTTTATTTCTCTTTGGTGTTGCTTTGCATGCTGCTGCTGGGGTTCCAAAGACATTCCAAAATCTCAGTGTCTCATCTGCGGCTGCAGATGCCACCGTGCATCCATCTGGACTCTGCGCCATATACAGCACCCTCGAGGTGTGACCGTTGAGCTCTGCCATCTTCACCATCGAAGGATACTTCCAAAGGGTAAGCTGGTTCTGAGTGTAACCATGTGCACTAAGAAGCTCACGCTCGTTCTTGTTCCACAGCAGAGAACATACCTGTGATCCCGTATCAACAGAATTCAAGCGCGCACCCGTGTGTGTGTTCCACAGCTTAATGCAATGATCACCCCCACCTCCACCAGAAGCCAATAGATTTCCCTGAAAAGGACACCAAGCCAGTGCCTTCACTGCAGCATTGTGTTCCTCAAACCTGTGAAGCCAACGGGTAGGTGAATTTGAAGAAACCACAGACCTATCCCATATGTGAACAACATTATCGTTTCCTCCACTTGCCAATTGTGTTCCTGAGGGTGACCACTTGAGCCCACACACTTCCTGGCTGTGTCCCCTGTAAGTTTCAACAATGTGAGATCTCACTCTAACGTCATTGTTTACTATTTTACTATCCATTGCCCCTGTTGTCAGAATATGACTGTTCCAAGCCAGTGTGCCCACTCTTGCTCTATGTCCACCCTTCAATGTCCTCAGCTGCATTAACCAAAATCAAGCCATACAAGCAAGAGCATTCAGAACAACTTCAAGTTTGAAACAATACAACTAATGATTAAAAACACTTAGGACAATACAAAGAATGATGTTTGTGTTTTTTTCCAATCAACTACCAAACTAGGGCATGTGAAGAGAGTTAATGTTGTATTTTGATCATGCGAGTAAAAATACTTTGCACCATAAGAACACAGACAGCGCCATAGTATGATGAATAAACAACACAAACAGCGCCATAGTATGATAAATAAACAACACAGACAGCACTAT
This sequence comes from Cicer arietinum, assembly GCF_000331145.2. NCBI lineage: Eukaryota > Viridiplantae > Streptophyta > Magnoliopsida > Fabales > Fabaceae > Cicer > Cicer arietinum. Next base: position 72,633,044 of record NC_021162.2, read on the forward strand.
AGTATGATGAATAAACAACACAAACAGCACCACAAGAACAAACGCTTAATTTTTTATTGTGATATTTACCAGTTTATTAGAAGTGGTATCCCAGAGCTGGACATGAGAGTTGTTCAAACCAACTGCTAGATGTCGACCATCTGGGGCCCAGCTAACACTGGTGACAGGGCCTTGATCTTCGTCCACAGTGACAAGTTCTGAAGTGGAACTATCAGAAGCATTCCAAAGATAAACTGTACTTTCAAGGGCAATACTAAGGACATTACCGCTACCCCAATCTAATAAATTCAAGTAGAAGTCATCTAAGATATCAGGGGCATCCAATGTCCTCTCAGAACTCTGCAAAATCATCATTTTCACAAACACATTCAAAATACGCAAATTGAATCCAATTATAATAATAGTAATTTAGAAACCATAACACACAGATAATAATAATAATAATAATAATAATAATAATAATAATAATAATAATAATTCAGAAACCCTAATACCCAAAATACACAATGCATAGTTTCATTACCTGAGGAATGTGTCGTTTCGGTTTGGATGATCTGGATTGAGGAGGAGGGGAAAGAATATCCCTAGGGATGAGTTCGACTTTCGCTGGAGGCTTATTCTTGAAGGCCAAGATTCGTGTTCGATCGTTGATGTTTACGGCTTCGGCGAGTTGTTTCTGATAGGCTTGCCGAGATGGTGACGTCACGGTTGGATTCTCTTTTCCCTTTCTACCCTCCGTTAGCATGTAGTGAGCGTAACCGAAGTCCATGGCTGATCTATTTGGGATGAACCTATCCAACTGTTTCACCAAAAAAAGAAAACATAAATTGAGAAATTCTGAATTGGGAAAAAAAATAAAGACAAGAACGAGGGATAGGGTTTGGTGTTACGTTATCTTGAGACGAATTCTTTCTGTGGAGGAAGCGTTCTTGGAAAGGGGAACGGGATTTGGTCTTTGTAGAAGAACTCCACGATCCTGAATCCATTTATGATGACGGTGATCGAAGAAACCTGCAAGAAAGAAAGCGAGATTCAGAGAATTAAAACGGAAATAATGAAAATTGAATGAAGAAATGGAGATAATAAGGAAATGAATTGAAGCGTGTTGTGTTGCGTGATTGTTTCAGCTTGAAGATGGTCAAGAAGAAACGCAAAGAGAGAGAAGAATGAAAGAATGAATGAATCGGCGAATTTGAAAAAGAAACACTGTTATGGTTTTTCTATACAAAGAAGGGTTCGTTTTATATGGAAGTAGCCGTTGGGATGTGGTTTGACGGAAATACCCTATGTTCACTCAGTGACGTTGTATTGCGATGGATAAAAACAAGTGTTTCTATATTTGGGCTTGGGCCCAAATCTGGGATTGGACAGTTTCTATTAGAATTGTTATTGTATGTTGACCAAAAAAGAATTGTTATCTCTTTTTACTCATATATACGTATCTTTTTACTCATATATACATATCTTTTTTTAATTTTCTTTTCTCTAGTTCAGTTCACACCCCTAAATAAGAGCCCCAAAGCACTTGCCTAAAATGAAAATAAAATAGGAGGGGTAAAACAGGGATGGACCTATTCAAACAGGGACATAAAAATGTTCCATATTACTGATGCAAGAAGTTCTAAATGAAGCTACTCATAAAAGGTTATATGAAAATAACCTACATGGACATTTATTTTTTGTCTTATAAATTTGTGATAATTTAATTTTAATCTTTCTAAGAAGTTTATTTATTTTAATTTCTATGTTTGACAAAAAATTGTTTTTACTCGCTCAATGAAAACTAATAACCTCTACAAAGAAACACTTTGAAACAAGGGTTTAAAGTGGACTATATGTGTACACATCATTTTTTTTTAAATTAAATATATTAGGCTTAATTGCAGTTTTAGTCCCCTTATTTTAACTGAATCGCACAAGTAGTCCCCCCATTTTGTTTCTCCCCAGTTTTGGTCCCTCAAACAGAATTTTAGTTCAAAACTTGATGAAATTTTATTTTTTTTTTGCATTTATTTAAGTCACACAATGTCTCAAAATCCCATTTGCAACAATTATACCTAAAATATATGATCATAAATGGTGTAGTATAGCTTTAAAAAATGAAATTTCATCAAGTTTTAGACGGAAGGACTACTTTCGCAATTCAGCTAAAATAAAGGGACCAAAACTGCAATTAAACCAATATATTAATATGTAATAATCACTCAATCTCCAACCTAGCTCTTTCTAAAAAAATTACTAAATGAATCCATCAAACAAATAGAATATATTGGAAGTCATTTATATATTTTTTAAGTCTTAAATTCAGATGATTTTTTTTTTATTAAAAATGATATTCATTTAATTAAATTGATAGAAATTAGATCGATAGAGAATATTACAATTTAAAATTGATAATGAAGAATTTACAAATAAACTTACAACATTCACGTTAATAACATAAAATAACTACGAATTTAACAAAATTTATAAAAATAACAAAATTAAATTGTCTTTTTTAACTCAAAATGAGAGGTACATACCCGTGGATTGAAGAAAAACATATAATTTCGATGAAACTTTAAATTAATAACAAAAATATTCATGCTAACATTGAGCATATTGCGAAGACATATAATGTAACTTTTTTTCCAGATAAAATTGTTTGTCTTCCCTTGTGAGACAACTTCACTCAACCAAACAAAATCCATTATCTCTCCCTTCACATTTAAACTACTCAACCTAAATAGTTTACTATTTTTCCAAAAAAAAAAAAAAAAACTAACTCTAGAATCTGATATTGATAACATTGAACGTGCTTTTGTTATTTGAAAATGGCAAATGAAATACAATATAAACAAAACAAGATTAGATGTAACCAAACAAAGCTTAGCACTTTCCATTTGGTAGTCATATGATATGATATAATTATATGAGCCGTCATTCAATATCACCCTTCTACTTCTAATACAGAGGAAGTGCATCTCCTCCAAGTTTTTAAGATCAAGGTTGAATTTTCATCCACCGTAGAGAAAAATATGCCAATATACGGTAACCAAAAACCATGGCTATTAGAGCAACAACTTCATTGTAACCACTGTCAATTCTGATTCCATTTATGCTTGGTGTAATATGTTCATATTGTACCTTCAGCAATAGGTTGTATGTGTGGTAGTTGAATGATAGGTACCGAATCCATGATATAAATATGGGCACTTTCTGTCAAATTTAGTAGCATATGTTTCAATTACTTCATTAATACCAATATTGGACTAGTAATTTAATATCTTCAACATTTTAAAAAAAACATTTAACTAGTCCTTTTAGCTCAAATGAGAAAAGGCATTTGTTATACATTCTAAAAAAAAAAGTGATTTTCATGTTAAATAATTTAGAGATTATTTGTTAGAGATTTTTAAAGAAATGAGAAGTTATTTAATATTTGTCTATTGTAGTGAAAATTACTTTTTTTAATAAAAAAATCTATTTAATAATTGTTTTTTTTTAAAGTTACTAAAATCAACTTCTCAAAAACTAGTTTTTAGATTATTTCATATTGTCATTTGAAAAAAACATATGTAACAAATCTATCCAATCTTTTTAAAAGTGATTATATTTTTTAAAAAATAATTATTTTCCAAATCAAACACAACCAAAATATCAAAATTCAAGAAAACACGATTTTGACATTATAAGAGTTTAGTGTAAACAAATTTATATCTGATTTTAGAAATAATTACGGTTAAAATTAGATTTTTTTATGATTTGACAATTATAATTAATTGATAGTGTACGAAATTTACATCGACGATATGTATATCAATTAAATAATTAAAATTTACCTTTACAAAGAATCCCCCAGCCAACATGAAAGTCATGACAGTGACTGAAGCCAAAGTTGTTGCCCTTTTCAAGTCCATTAGTGTAGCTCCAATAGCAAGTCCAAGTCCCTGCTTCATAATCACCAGTAACTAATTACAAGTCCATTCTGTTATTTATTTACTTACACATCATATTCTAAATTACTACAATACATACCTGAGCTGCCACAACACAAAGAAAAACTGTAAGAATACTAAGGAAAAAGGGTCCCACACTTAGTCTCAAACCAGTCATGAAATAAACAACAATAAGGAAAAGCACTGGCAATACAAGGTCTAGTGGAAGGTCACTTGTAGTTCTAGCCACAAAGTATGCACTTAATCTGTACATATCTGTTGCTCTTTCCTTATTCAACATTGCTCTCTCTTGAGGAAATGTAAATATTGCTGTGAACACAGGAAAGAATCCCCAAAACACCGCGATAAAGAAAAGCAATCCTGCCTGTAATACATAAGTAAAGTCTGATTAATAATTATTTCATTTAAGGACCGAACTCCGATATTTTAAGAAATAGTTTACCTGGTCTTGAAGACCCTTTGGGTTGCTAGCATCTGATTGCCACCAAAGTAACCCCAATATGACAGCAGTGGAAAGAACTTGTGTTATTCTCAACCAGCTAAAATATTCATGCCTACGTTCTTTGAATCCTCTTGAAAACAATATTGTATATTGCTCAAACCAACTTGCTCCCCACTGTCTTTTACGCGAATAAACCTTAGACTTCACTTCTTCGTCGAGTGGAATTGGATCCATTAGTTTTTTCTTCTCTGTTTCCGCTACTCGAGTCTCATATGCCTCCACCAGATACTGTTAAAATTTTATCAAAGATATAAAAGTTAGTTACACTAGTTAGAAGTTAGTTGTTCTAATTAGCTATATAAGTTAACTTGCACTGCAATCAACATTCTCATTATCAATACAACTTTTAGAATAATAATAAAAAATGGAAAGTTGAGATTTTATTTACATCTTGTACAACTGCAGCTGATGGTTTTCCATTGGATGTTTCAACTTCTACATTTCCCATATGCACTTTATCCTCTAACTCTGATGGTACAGAAATATCATTCATGTTTCCATTTGCAAGGTCTAATAAAAACTCTGCTGGATTCATTGCAATTAGAGGAGTACAACCTATAAATCCAAAGTAGTCCATTGCTTCTGATGCTTTTCCAAAGTAAAGCAAGTTCCCTTTTCCCAAAAGGATCAACTTGTCAAATTTGTGAAAGAGTCTACTTGATGGTTGATGAATTGTTGTCACTATAGTTTTACCAGCCTGACATGATAAGACCATAAAAAGTGAGTGATGGCGAAAATATTATTTATTTATATATTTAAAAAGTGAGTGATTAAGGTAGTATGAGTAGTATTTGACTGTGATTCTCTACGGTGTAAACAATTGTGATGCAACTGCAACTGCAATTTAAAACCTTATATTAAATGTTAATGTCTCAAAGGGAAGAGGAAGAGTGAAAAGAAATACCTCAGCGATGTCATGTAGCATTTGAACAATTCTCAAGGCTGTTGTAGAATCCAAACCAGATGTTGGTTCATCAAGAAACAAAAGAGAAGGATTGATAATGATCTCATTGCCAATGCAAACCCTCTTCCTCTCTCCACCAGATACTCCTCTAACAAATGAACCTCCTATCATAGTGTCTTGGCACCTGTTTTCACATACAAAAGTATTTGTCTATAATTCTATATATATTAAACTGCACTATGTTCTTTCCATGCATGATTATGACTTAGTTACTCATAATAGTAATAATAATTGAGATTCTAGTGGAAACTTTAATAGTATAATTTACCTCTCCAAGCCTAGCTCATAGATAACATCTAAAGCCCTTTTTTCCTTTTGCTGTCTGGTTAATGTTTTTGGCAACCTTAAACGAGCTGCATATGTCAATGTTTCCTTCACAGTCAAGTGAGGAAACAGAACATCATCTTGTGTCACAAATCCAATCCTGTCAAATTCATTCTTCAAATTGTAAGTACATACCGAAACAATTTATGACACGTTCAAAAGCTCTATTCAAACCTATTTAGATTGCCTTATTTGAATTTATCTATATAAATAAACATTATTTGAATGAATTTATAAAAACAACTTATAACAAGTTCTAAAGTTATTTCCAGCTTATTTCTATAATCTCTGTGAGATAACTTATGAAAACATTAGAATTACTAATACCTGCTCTTAAGGAACTTGGAATATGGTTGGTCATTATAAGTGATAGAACCACCAACTGTTGGTTGACATGATCTAGCACCAAGTAAATTTAACAAAGATGTTTTTCCACTTCCAGAAGGACCCATCAATGCCAAAACCTCCCCTGGATTTACACAACCACTGATCCCTTTCAATATGTCTTTCTCCACACTTGTTGTCATACCCTTAATCACTACCTTGTATGTCACATCCGTGAACTGCACATTATTCCATAAAAAAAATTATATGTAGACTCATCTAAGTAACATAGTTAAAAAAAATCACAAAAATTATATGTAGAAGCTCAATACACTTAAGCATTTATTTATAATAATTTGAAAATTGTATCTAAATTCTAACTATTAATTAATTTTCATACCCTTGTTTCTCAGCAAAACCTATGATGGGTTCCAAGGCAGAACCTAGGTGAAGTCTTTAAGCGTTTGATAAATACTAATGAATGTGTTGATGCCCTGTTGCAGTTGCAGGCATCAAAAAACATTCATCAAAGCAAGTATATAAATGTTTTTATATATAATACTATCACCTAGGTACATATTTGGTTAATTAGTCTTGTACATTGAGGTAGGTCACATGTAATAAAACTTAATATACAAGACTGAACCTGACTATGTTATTATAATTGTGGTGTTGATCGTTAAATGTAGCTTCACCATTGCCTGCCCAAATTAAATACATAGCACTAAATCAAACTAATGCTCTAGCTAGGTGCAGGCAAGGAATGAACTATATATAATAGTAGGACACACTTTAAATGTTGTTACCTTTAGATATATTGGCAGAGTAGGTTCCGTTTGAAACTTTGGCTTGTGAATTCCAGCTTCAATATCCTCAGCTGCAACATACATTGTAATTAATCTCTAATAAAAAAAAAATATGTATGCATGGTAACGATTTTTATATGAATGAATGACCAGTACTAGATGTTAAAATATGTACTCTACCAGTAATTAGTTTACGTAGTTACAATTAGTAGGATTTCAATGAAAATGCTAGTTCATGAGTATGTGGTCCTTCAACAAGAATAGTAGGACAAATATACATATCTAAAAATGTTCATTTATAAGAACCTAGCACATGGATACTTGAAGAAACTTCAGAAGGATCGTATCGTTTTGCAGTTAAAAATACAGGTACGGTATTCACATGTTATGATGGATTATCATTATATATAAATATATGTGTCTAATATATCTCATAAAATAATGTATGTTTCTTGTCCCTAAAAAATAAAATATATTTATATTTCAACCTATTTATTCTTATAATTACTCACGCCTAATCTACTATACAGATTTTTATCATATCTCTAATTAGAGTTGTCAAATGAACTAATCTCATACATTTTTATTTAACGAGTTCGATTACATAATTGGACCAAATCATAATTGATTTGTTTGTAGTTGGCTTCAAATATCTAAGGTTGACACAATCACTATGGGATATATGGCCAACCTGGCCCTTTTTTTTTATCACTTTGATCTATTAAGTTATCACAATAATCTATTTTTTGAGATACAATGGAAGCTTGTGCAACTGTTTTTTTTACATTAACATTAAATATAATTAAATTTAAGTCTTATTCTTATAGTTGAACCAAATTAATAATTTATATAAACTTTAAAAATTTTATTAAAGAAACTAGTTTAATGTATTTATTTCTATTAAGTTTACATATTTAAATATAACTTTATTAATAATTTTTAAATTAAACAATAATTATTAAAATCTTTACTCAATAATTTTTAAAAAAGTCCCAAAGATATTGAAACTAAGCTGGTTGGAAGTCCGATGAACCAAACTAACGTCATTCCATTTTAAATTTGGGTAACTAACTAGCTTGAGTCAAAAAGATTTACTTATTTAGTATGGTTTTTTTTTCCCACCCTTATGGTGTGATTGATTGAGGGAACTAGGAAAGAGCGTAAAAATAGATAAATAGTAAAAAGAGATAAATAGATAAGAGAAAGCGTGAAAAGAGAGAAAGATGTGAAAAATAAAGAAAATTTAAAGTTGATTTGTATAATAGAAAAACAAAATAGAATTGTTATCTCTCTTCTCTTTATTTGGTCGGATGAAAAGTGAGAAGAAATCATCTAATTATATTTAAAAATACTAAAATGCCCTTAACTATAAAACATATTATTTTAATTGAATTTCTCATCTTTTCATTAGAATCAAATTAATTAATTTTAATTAAATTAATAAATTCTTTAAATTAAAATATTTTTGTATTAAGTTCATTAATTTAGTTATTTGTTTAATTTAATATAATTAACTTATTAAATCCACTACAAATTTCCATTTTCTTTATTTAAGTAAATTAATTGTTTGATTGATTAAATAGTTTTACTTTGAGTTCCGCATATATTGCCCAACCATCGAATGTTGTTCGTTTCCATTACAGTGTAATTGCATGATAATATAATAATTTATAATTTAAAAGTGTAATTGCATAATAATAATAATATAATAATTTAAATAAAAACATGGCAACCATTAACTAATATGGACAGTAGATATGACTAAAATGAGCAGCAGGTATATACCGAAAACAAAAATTATTTTGTCTCTTTCATTTGTTCGATGAAAAAATTAAAAAAAGTAGTATGATCTACATTTTAACCATTCTATCTTCTCTTTTTTTAAGAAAATACAATTTCTCTTATATTTTTCTCTCCTCTTACTCTCTCTTTATTATATTTATCAAAACAAACATATCTTTAATATTTTCAAAAATCTCGTATATACATTTGAATTACTTAATTTAAAAATAACCAATCGAAATACAAATTGGATGCTTTGGAGAATAATGGTGGGAAAAAATGAGTTTACAGCCTACACTATATTAAAACATGGGTGAATGGAGCAACTAGGTCTACTTGATTAGTCCATTGTTTGTTGAGGGTAGTGATTGACTATTAGTCTAATTGTTATCCATGTACCCCACACAAACAAAATAGTACCCATGAATCGGACGTTAGAGGGGAAATACATGAAACGATGATTGCCAAAATTAATTAGGTGTATGACTAGGGGGGGGACCATAGCCCATAGATAGATAGCAATATGGATCATACAAGTGGCTCTTAAGGAAAAGCACATTGGGACAGTAACATAATATCATTGCCACTGTTTTGGCCCTTTCCGTTGTAGAACCACTCTGACTCACTTGTTCTTTTTTACCGTTAATCACGGATTTATAGTTAGAGGTGGTTGGTTGGTTTGGACCCAACCCAACTAAGATACATTCACGTATCTTTTAATATTTTCTAATAAGTTTCTTTAAAGTTTGTTGGATTAAATATAAAATTGATAGAGTTGTACATGATTGTTATGGTCGTGCAGCTTGTAGTGTTATAATTAGTGACAAAATTTGTTGCTACTTTGAGTTGATTTAATGTGAATTTAAGAATATCATGTTGCATGTTAGTTTCCTGAAATTATTGTTGTTATTAAAATAGTCTACAAAAATATATTACATTTTTTATAGTCGGACTTTCATGAATCATAATCTTATTATTTGGTCTATTAAAAATAAGTGATTTCATTGCATTGAGATAGTTAAAATGATTAAATTTATTATATCTCATATTATTAGATAAGACAGTCAATTTATTGCTAACATAATTGTTAATTTGGAACTTCATATATATTAATAGTTATTAGTGAAATATTTTTCCTTATATTATTTCAAATATTTTTTTTTATAGAAATATTATTGATCTTCTTGAATATAGATTTTATTTATTTATGTAAATGTTTACTACACTATTTTTTTCCGTCACTTTGATTTTATTTCTCTGGATTTTTCAGGTAAGGTTTGTAATAAATCAATAGTTTTTATAGATTATTTTCTTGAATTTTAGTATAGTTCCCTCAAATATCTTATATTTTTCTTTTTATTTTCTAAAAAATATTTTGAGTACTTCAAATAATAAATAATTGGTTTTAAATGTCAACATAGTTGAGAAGTCATATTAATCATGTAATGTCTTTATACTCTATTTTTGTTTTAAAAAAATAATCTTTCACCGATAACTTTTTCTTTTTGTCATTTCTCCGATAGTTTTTATCTTTAATGAATTAAATTTCTTAAAGAAAATAAATAGTTGTGGGGTGTAAGATAATTTAGTTAAAACTTTACGATACCAAAGAATATTCCCCAAAATTTTAGAAATGATGCTCATTCAAGTGCTGCTATACTTTCCAATTTTTATTTTATAAATTAGTAACTTTCTCCCTGTATATTTTCAGCATGAAAGATCATGTTTATGTTTAGTACAACATTATATGTAAGTATTAATACAAGTTTTATTTTTGTCTTTAGTGTTTTATTATTATGTTATTCAATATAATCAACATCTTATATATATAATTATTGACGTACTGAAGCTTACCAAATGATTAGTAAACACAAAGGTATATATATGTACAAAACAATGTAAATAAAGTTTATATTTAAAATTTAAAATGAAAAAAAAAAAAAAAAACAGAAGCTATATACTCCACTTGCTTGTAAAAAATAATCATTAAGATAGTAGCTAACGTTATTCCACGTACAAAGGTATATGTTGTGGTTACCGTATTGCCACACAAGAAAATGTATTGTGTAACCTTTTGTTCTTAAATTAAAAGTGACCATGAAATGTCAATCATATCAAACTCGTGAACATCTTGAAAATGGAGTGCGAAAGCCTTCCGTACCTCAAAACTTTTTCACTCATCACTTTCATTTATATCATCTCTTTTTTCTTTTTATTTAAAACTATATCTGCAAATGTTAATCTAATATTTAAACACATACACTATCGTGCGCATGTGTCCAATTTTTTCGGTCTCGCATTTTTTCGTTTCATTTTTTCACTCTTTAATTGGATAAAGAATACAAAATTGTTAAAATAAATAATTTAAATTAATTATAAAGTTAAAAGGAAAAAATTACACTAAAAGTCGATATCCTCTATATATAAAGTTCAGTTACATGATTTGTTAAAGAGTAATAAATTTATAAATAAAATATTTTAAATAATTAAAGCATAATAATAATTATTATTATTATCATTATTTTTATTATTAAATTGTTAAATTAAATTCTATATAAACAAGGAATAAATTAAAATTAATTTGAATTTATAACATAATTGCAGAATAAGATTAATGTTGACAAGTATATAAAGAGTTATATAGATGAATTGAATTTTCAGTAAAAAACAAAAAGATGAAGTAAATTATAATGAACTTACGGATATCATCATCACTGAATGGTTTGGAGCTAGAGATTTCATCAAGAGGAATAGAGAATCCAGTGAAAGAGAATGAGAGTCCCAAACTTGAAGCTCTACTAAGGGCAGCACCACTACTAACATCATCCAAATCAACTTTCAATGAAGTTTGGGCACTCCTTGCCTTCCTTATGTGTGTGTTTCTTCCGCTCGGCGACGCCCTCTTGCTCGACTTCCTTATCAAACTCCCACTACCACCTTCCACCACTCCGCGTATTGACTCACTTGATCCTGGTGGCGATTTTAAAGATGCTACCACTGACTCTACTAGTTGATCTGATTGTGTTCTCATTATTCCCTTTGAATAATTTTCGTCCTCCATGCCACCACTAATAAAATTAATTAAACCAACAAATTAAAAATCACTTCATATATATATTTCTAACTACTTGTTTAAAAAATTAAGAAGGGTTCCAAAATGGTGTGACATAAATGAATCCATATTTTATCTATTATCACTAATTGAAAATGTTGAACTATATAGAATGAGACTATAGAGAAGGAAATTTTTCTCTAAGCTTTGTGTGATCACTAATAGATAGCTACCATTTTTTTTAATTAATTTTCGTATAGATAATTCAACTTTTTTATAGCTAGTTTTGACACTTTGAATGGCTAGTGTTCGACAACAAGGTAGAAAAATTTGATTAAAAAATTGGATCTTATACACTATTGTATGATGCAACATGTAAGAGCCATTAGATTAAAAGAAATTATGTAAGTAAATTTAATTATTTTGATGACCGTTGTATCATACAACAAGAAAAAGTATTTATAAACATAACTAACTTGGTGTGTAACAGAAAGTGAATGGTTGGATTTGGCTTACCGTTTTTGTGAGAAAGGAATGAGGAGCAAAGGAAGACAGTATAGTATAGTATTGAGAAGAAATTCGCGGGATTATTATATGAAAATGGAATAGATCTAGCTGACAGCATATACCAATCATGTGGAGCTAACTCTATATAAAAGGCCAGTTAAGACACTAGATGCATGCGACTCATTTACCAAATTATCCTTATGGTTGATCTTTGTAATTGTGTATTTGTGTTGTGTCTACTCATATAATAATTGAGTGACTCTTTGTGATAAGTACTGAACTCGACATTATGATACAATCATTATTTCCCAATAATATAGGACTCCTTTGAAAAAACAAAGTCATATTTAATATTTTAATTATATTAATTATTTATATATCGATGTATTTTCAATTATTTCACAATTTTTTCTCCAATTAATGTTATAATAGGGACTTGTTTTTTTACAGAAGTTATAACATAAACTTAGTAATTTTATTAATTTATTAAGGAATATAGATATTTGTGATTTCTTAAATAATTAAGGAATACATATATTTATAGATATAACTATCATTGTATTTCATATTCATTTATTGATGATAGTTAAAAAGATTTATTTATTTTATCTTTTGATAATCGTTAAATTATGTGTCTTGTGTTAATCGTGAATTTTATCTCTAAAAATAAATGGATACAATATTTTTGTTATCTCTATATATGATGTTTAACTTATTTGTGTGATTACTCTTAAGTTATTAAATAACAAACCAACTCAAAAATAATTCGAGACTCGATTTGATAATTAACTTATTGAACTTGACTCTTGAATCAAATGAATCAAAATTTAGTTGAAAATTGAGCTTGCTAAATAAATGAATTGAATTTGATCCATATATGTATAGTCTAACTCACTTGGTTCATGAACCAACTCAAAATTGTATGAAATAGATTTGACTTGAGAATTGTACAAAAAAAATTAATTTACGTATGTAGGTATTAAAATGCTTAAATATGATATTAGACACATTATAAATATTATTTTGAAACAAAATAAAAATTATTTGAAAAAATAATAATAAGTAGTTCTTTAAATAATTTGAAAGTTACTAAAAAAAGACGTACAACTCTATTGTTTATAGAAAATGTTCATGTGTGCGAAGATGTTCATGTGTGTAATGCTTTGGTTGATATGTATGCAAAATGTGGGGAAATTGGAAAAGCTAAATTGCTTTTTGAGGAGATGAATGAAAAAGATACATCGTCGTGGAATGCTTTGATAAATGGTTATGGTGTCAATGGTTGTGCGAAGGAAGCATTAGAAGTATTCGCAACAATGTTACGGGAAGGATTTGAACCAAATGAGATAACAATGACTAGTGTGTTATCTGCTTGCAACCATTGTGGTTTGGTAGAGGACGGAAGAAGATGCTTCAAAGAAATGGAGAGATCTGGAATTGCGCCTCAGATTGAGCATTATGGTTGTATGGTTGCCCTTCTAGGAAGGGCTGGATACTTGGATGAGGCTGAAAATTTGATCTTCTGTGTTGTCGCTCTGTCTGTTGCTTCTTTTGTTTGATTGCTAATCTCTCTAGTGATTTGCTTTGTTGCTTCTCTCCATACTGAGTGTTCTATGTGTTTGCTCTTCTCTCATGTGGTTCATCTATTTGGTTGTTTATCTCCTTGTTTAGTTTGGTTTGGTGTAGTTTGGTTTGATATGATTTAGTTTTGTTTGGTTCTATTTGGTTTGGTTTGTTTGGATTTGGTTCCGTGGTGCAACTTCTTTGGTTGTTCCTATCTGTTGATTTTGATATGGGTGTTCCGTGGTGCTACTTCTTTGGTTGTTCCTATCTGTTGATTTTGATATGGGTGTTCCGTGGTGCTACTTCTTTGGTTGTTCCTATCTGTTGATTTTGATATGGGTGTTCCGTGGTGCTACTTCTTTGGTTGTTCCTATCTGTTGATTTTGATATGGGTGTTCCGTGGTGCTACTTCTTTGGTTGTTCCTATCTGTTGATTTTGATATGGTTGTTGCTCCTTTTTTTTATCGCTCCTTTTTCAGTTTGATTTTTTGTTGGCTTGGTTCTTCTCTTTGATTGTTGCTTCTTCTTTGGTGACATCATTCTTGTCCCCCCAGCTGTCCAACCACCTCCTACAATTGTTGATCCTCCTCGTTACCCCTCTCGTCAACTTTGTCTGAGCCTTCTTCCAATAAAGAGTATGTTCTTGATCCTCTTTGGCAGCAGGCTATGACAGAAGAACTATATGCATTACCCAAAACCAATACTTGGGAATTAGTACCTCTTCCTCCTAGAAAACGTGCTATTGGGTCTCGTTGGGTATACAAGATCAAAACTCGTCATCATCTTCAGCATGGAACCATTACTCTACCATTTGTCTCGTCTTCTTTACAAATTGCTAATTTGTTCACAAAGATGCATTCCATTAAACGTTTTCGTTTTTTAGTTGACAAACTCTCGATGTTCCATGTTAATGCATCGTGAGTTTGAGGGGAGATGTTAGATAATATTATTATATATTAGTAGTAAGGGTATTTTAGACAATTCTATTCTTTTATATATATATATATACTCATTGTAATCCTATTAACTTTAGTTTTGGTTCATTATATGTTATGAAACCCTAGAGTGATTGTTTCTCTTTTTCCTCTTTCTTCCTCTTTTCATTGTTAACATTATTGTTCAAAGTTGATTATTAAGTTATGTCCAACACTTGAATATCTCACATTCAATGAACTCTCTTCAACAATTTGCTATTGAAATCTCACATTGAAAAATATACTCTCTTACACTCTCATTTTCTCTGTATAAAGAGAGCACCCTTACCACACGAGACAATAAAAAAATAACAAGAAAATTGATCTATTAGTCTATTTTAAATTACATGGACTTTCATTAACTTTTTATTAATTTTGATTGATTAATATTAATAAAATAGATTTATCATAACTCAGACATTTATGTTTTCAGGTGGAATTAGTTTTTATCTTCGTCTTTTATCACTTGGTTTGGCAGTTAGATAGTTAACAATTAATAATTGAGTGGTTGTTCGAATAAGTTATTAACTCACAATTCTGAATTCAACCTTTGTAACCATAGTTATATACTTTTCATTTTTTCATCATTTCAAAAACAGGAATTTCAGTTTGTTTCTTCCTTACATTTTTGTCTTTTGATTTATTTGATAATGAGTTATCAAGTTAACTAAACTTAAATCGAATTAATTTCAAACTAATTTTTATCTGGAATGAAGCCAAACTAAGCCTAAATATTTGAAGTAAGTCAACTCGTTTTTCAGCCATAATCCTTGAAGTCCCGTGATGATAAACATAATATGTAAGTATGAGATTGAGCTTACATCAACATACATGGACGCCGAACCAAGCCAAATATACCGTACACGTGTTAGGTGTTTTTAATTTTCCATGCAATTCTTGGACACATTGCATGATTGTCTGTCAAATGGTTGGAGTTTTGACGTCATTAATGTCAAGTAGCAAAAAAGCTTTTGGTATTAATGAAGGTTTGGACCGATTACTCTATCAATTCATATGTAGCATGATGTGTTTTTTTAGCTAGAGTGTAGTTGAGTTTGGGTAGGATGGGCCAGCATGTGTCCAACCTTGTGGTTTATATTTCATCCAAGATTACCGGCACAATAGGGAATTGACCTCAAAAAATATGAGAGAAGCTGAGATTTTGGAATTTTGTATATAACAAAAAAAGATATATTTTGTGTGTGTGTGTGTGTGTATTTTTTCCTTTCTCAATTTGATTGATTATATCCGTGGTATATATATTGTACGTTAAGTATAAGTAAGAGCTGGATATTAATTTCATTATTCCAAATGGTACAGCTATTTGTAGACAAAATTCATTAATGCAATAAGCTGTCTACTGTCGTCCTCGTCCTTCCTATCCCATTTCCATTTTTTGTTTGTCTTTGTCAAAATGGTTTATTTCGGGATATTTCTTTTAAATTATATATGTATGATAATTATGTATTCAACTAAAAAACTTTAGTTTACAATTAATTATTCACGATAATCTGAATTTAATCATTTACGATAGTTATTTTATGGTTTTGGAAGATAGTTTTAACTTCACTACTAAAAAAAAGTAAAATTATTGAATAAAATTAGAGACGGAGAAAAATCTTTATCACTAATTTAATTTTTATAGTAGCTAGTGTTTTTAAAGTTTCTTTAACTACAAACTTATGTCATAATATTACAACAACAAAAACATATAAGATGAATGATAGAACATTACAGTCCAAGACGAGAAAGTACCAGTGTGGAAAATAAATCGTCTCTTTTTTTTCTTCTAATTTTTGTGTGCAGATTGTTTTGTCAATCTCTACTTATTTTAATTTCTAAAATTTTGAATTGAATATCAATGAATGTAATAATATCCAGTATCCAATTTCGTGTGTGTTATTTGTCTAACTTCTTTCATCAAAAAATTCCCCTCTACTCATTTAATTCTCAAATATATTTTTAGTATCGAAAAGTTGCTTAGCATTAGGGGTGGGAATAGGCCAGACTTTGAAATGTCTGAGTCTTACGATTTATTTTTTAGGCTTACAGTCTATCATAGACTTTTTTTTTAGTCTGACCTGACCTTTTTAAAAGTCTGATATGACTTGAAAGCCTATTTAAAATAATTTTTAAAAAATATGAAACAAACATTTTTTTTTCTGAAATAAATACGCTCATTATTACCTCTTAAACAAATATGGAACGACTAGTGAGTAGAATGACTACCAAATATGGCTTAATATGGAACAACTACTGAATATCACTGAATGATTGTCTAATTGATAGAATTTAAAATAGGAAATAATATTATTAATATAATAATAATAAATAATATTAATAAATAATAAAATATGTATAGGTCGGCCTGTGAGGCCTAATAGGCTTTAAATAAATATGTTTTAAAAACAGCATCACTCTAGCCCTTTTATTAAATAGGTCAGACCAGACCACAAATATAAGTTCCGACGGACGGTCTAACTTATTCTCATCCCTACTTAGCATAAGAAATTAAGTTGTTTGCAAAACTTAATAACCGATTGGACCAGTCCGGAACAATACTGAAGTAAAATTGCAACTTGGGAGAAACATATTTCATTTTTACATTAAAGGGGGGTGACATAACACTCATCTGAGCCATAAACATGGACTAAGGGGAGGAAACTACATCCCGATTGTTTTTGTTCATTGATCCTACAATATTTACTCAAGAAGCATAAAAATAAATATTATTGAATTGGAGTTTTCAATAATATCATTAATTTCATTTTTTATTGTTGGATTGAATTTTTTCACTACCAGATCCTATAATCTCAAAAAATTGCCAAAAAATTTAGGGGGAAGAATATTGACCAAATTTTTTCCAAAAGATATTAGGTCCAAAGCCCATAAATAGATTTCGACCGATTAAAAAAACTGTTTGGACTCTTAAAAGATGCCAGGGCTCCAAAATGCTAGGGTAGAAAGTGTGGGTTCTAAAGGCCTATATAAAATTTTATAAAATTCTTTTAACAAAAATTATAATGGAGCCGAATATTGGGTACCCACAAATTTAAATGCTTAAGCCGAATACCCTTAATTAAATATCACATTAAACGTTATAAGGTGTTCAAAATGTAAGTTATCAGTTTTACTCCATTAAAATTTTAAAATCTGTCTTATATCATACATCTCATTAAATATATTTATTAAGTATAATTCATAAATAATGATAAGTAGATAGAAATAAAAGTAACAATGTAAATTTACAATAAACGGGGTTTAAATTGTGAATTCATTTTTTCTATTAAAACTTAAAGAATTTAACTCAAGATTAATTTTTGTTATGAAAACAGAAAATGGATAATGTTATTTGTTAGTAAGAAAATACACAATTTAATTTGATAATCAAAATACTATAAATAAATAGAGATAAGAGAAGAGATATCACATAGAGAATTATCTTAGCCCACTCAATCCGGGTTACGTCTAGTTTTCACAGCTGTGAGATTTTTCACAAAGTGTATAAAACAATAACATTTTGGTTTTTACACCACCAGTCAAGATCAACCTTGATTTGTTAAACAACACTACTTTTCAGCCCATAAAGGATTTCAATTGATTACCTTTCAATCGTTCGAGAGGATCTGTACACTTTTCCTTTTACCATAAAAGGATTTTCTACAAACTACTCAAACTATCTTCAATATTATAGTATTCAGTTTACACGATAATGAGTTAAATAGTTTTGTCAGAATATGAGAAAGCTCAACACTTGTTTGAGTTTATATTATTTTAACAGAATAATACAATAGAGTGATTATTGGAATCAAACGAGAAAACAAAATTGATTATTTGTATGTAAACAAGATACTTTTGAGTGTATGATTGTAAGTACGTGATGTATTGCTTTGCATTTGAAGCTTTGAACTTTCCTCTAGCTTGTGGTTCCTTTTTATAGGCTTCGAGGAGGCTTACGACACCTCATATGACCATTGGAAATAGTCAAGATGTCATGTGTCAGCTTGTGGATAAGATCATATTTGAAACAACAATGTTATTGATTAAACATTATTCATTTTTCTACATTTGAGGAATGTTGATCTGTAGACTTTCTGGCATTCATCTTTTACAGTAATTCATGGTCCTTTTATTACGTGTGCATATATCTCATAGATAGGTTGAAGTATACACTTCAAGATCGTTCTTCAATCTTGCTTAAAACTGGATAATGATCTTTCTTGAACTTGGAGAATAATCTTGTTTGATTCATCGTGAGCCATAACTTTTACTCTTTGTATTTTGGAGTGATTATTTTGCTGAGATGAACCGTGTATTTTCCTTGTGAAAATACTGGAAACATATTTGTAAAATCCACGAGCTATCTTTTCCTTAACAAATGAGATCACCATTCTTGTTATCTTAGAATTGTGGAGAAGGTTTTTATTTTTTCAGACTTGTGTCAAAAACGTTATTCGCTTTGTTTGTATATTTTTGTTTCCTCTTTAATGTGATTTTGCTTGTAATGTTTAGTATTCATATTTGATTATCACACTAAAAAACACATGTTAAATCAATATATCATTTAGAATCATAATTATAAGTTTTAATTAATTTTTGTTTGTTTATATCAAAACACTAATTTGAGATTTTGTCTTAACAATCTCTCCATTTTTTATGATGAAAAACATGTTAATTTTGAGTGTATTTTTAATCACGAATAGCTTAAAAGCCCCCCTAATAATGTGTTATAATTTTTTAACCAACATATGATTTCATTGATACATACAATCTAAAGTAATTATCCCCCTTGTTAAAGCAAAAAGGAATAAGGGAAAAATGACATAGAAATCCTAAGTAGAAAGAGACGGAGAAGATTCCTTAGATGATGAAGATAGAGATGGATCTGGATTGGCTTGGAAGGAAGGAGGAGGATTCGGTTGAGGAAGATCAATTCTAAGTTTGGGAGCAATCTAAGTTGCCCTTCAATCCCGTAAAAAGGCATACTCTTTATCTTGATATTTTTGTTAAAAAAATTATAGTGAGAGTGTTCGTAATTTCCATACAAAAATTGCAATCAAGATAATTTGTTGTTTTATTGTTCAATTTGTCGTTTTTTTTTAAAAATTATATGAGAGGGTCTGCAAAGAAAAAATTGCAAACAACAATAAATTTGTGAGTTGTCCATTTTTTGTGTTGATATTTTCTTTTGTTGAATTTCCAACAACTAATTTTGGAGTATAGTTCAACTAAGTGAGAGAGCGAAATAAATTTATTGGTGGTAGATTATGGACGTAAAGAATATCACTACAGAGATCAAATATCAATGTATTAAATGTGAATGTAAAATTTTATATTAAATAAAAATTAGATGTAAAACAATGTATAAATAAATTTGAATTATAAATAAATTAATTATAGACCGTACTTTACTTATCTTACTATCCAATTTTAAATTCACTAAAACTAAATTTTAATAAAAATAAAAATAAAAATAAAGACAGTCTCTATAATGACAGGGATGGTGATCAGTTTGGATCCGACCCAGTTGTTTAGCGGTCAACCCTATATATATTCAAAATCTCATATGTGCGGCACAATCTGGAGGGAAACCAATTTTTTGGGTTTAAAATTATAATTAAAATTATTAACTAGAAAAATAAATATTTCACTTTATCCCTCAGTTCACTTCTGCACTTCGCCCCATTCATTCGTTCTTCGCTTGCCCTCAAATCGAATCTCACGCTAGGGTATTCAGATTTCTTTTTTATTTTCTTTATTGTTTCTGATTCTCAATCTTTCCGTTCAAACTACTAACATGAATATCAATATCTACGCCATCAATTTGCATTTTATTACCTTCCGCTCATAATTATCACTATTTTCTTTCAAGATTCTAGCGTGTTCTTCGTTTTTGCAAATTGTGATTTTCGTTAAATCTACTGTGTAGATCATTCTGGATCGCTAGATAAAGTGTTCCTTGAATGGCAAAAGTAGCCACGCCAAGTGCCATGCCTCCGAGCTCTCATGGAGTTTCCTCAGGGCATCTGAAAGGTGTTTCCGTAGCTAAAAGAAAGACACCATCAGAACTTAGGGTAAGTTTCTAAGCCTTTGTTGTAATCTTATATAGAAACGCAATGCGAATTCAATTAATTTCAGTTAGGTTATGTTTAATATTGTTGTTATACGTTGATTGAAGTATTTCAAGTATTTAGAATTATAGATGAAATATAATATTTCCGGGTATTATTTGGGAGTGAACTATACTTGAATATATTCGGTGTGTCAAGTATGATACCTTACTCACTCACGTGGTTGCTCTTAAACCTCACTGTGATGATCCCCCAGACTCCTGCATCTCAGTTATTTGTCACAGTGACTACCACTTCCAGTTTCCCATTTTTTTTATTGAAATGGACTTTGTATATGTTATTGTTCTTAATCCATAAATAGTAGGCATTGTCTGAATTCAACTATCCAATAATCATTTATTTATTTTTACATTGATAACTGACATTTAATTATGGTAGTGGAAAGATTTTGATGTGTATACATGACTTGGCAGGGAGAGCAGTTGAAGCGGGAAAGTGTTGTGGACCTCACTGATGAATCTCATTCCTCCGATGGTTCCATAAAGTTAGTTTCTTTTGCTTCTCATCCAATTCATTGTTTCATTATTTGCTGAAACTTACTTGATTTATGTTTGCAGTGCCACTGAGGCAGATAATAGACTTAAAAAACCAGGATTGTTTAGGGCCCCTAGACGCACTGACACACGGCTTGATGAAGTATTTGCTGCTAAAAAGCCCAGGTTTAGAATTGTATCTGGAAAGGAAAATGTAAAGGTGATATATTTGCCCAAACTACAACTAATATTTACTTTATTCAGTTTCCATTTCATTCAATTATTGGTACCAGGTTGATATTGTTGTGGAGATTGAACAAAGTAACCTTGTTATCATGTTCAGGAAATTTCATCTTCGGAGCAAACTAATAATCTAAAGGTTCCTTCAGTATTTTCCATTTCAGCAGCTAAGAGACAGCAAGGAAGTTCATGGTTTATCTCTTAGCTTGTGTTTGCTTGATCAAACAGCTATATGTTCCCTATGATAATTTTGATCTCAATTTGTTGTCAGCTTGGAGAAATGTGCTGCTTCAGGTGAGGTTACCAAAGATGGTGCGTTGCAGGCTGGTGAAACCAATGACAAGTGCAGCCAAGGAAAGTTTCTTAGTGTTGCTGATCTTTCATCAACTGTTGATAGGTCTGCAGGGGCAGCAGCTATTGACATGGTAGACGATGCAGAAACAGACCTTTTCTTAACAGTTTATCTTCATTTAAAATATTGTAGGATGTATCATGAATATGTTATTACTCAAAAATCTTTTATAGGGAAAAGCATTGAAAGGACTAGCCTCACTTAAACCACGTGTTGATAGTGGATTAGCTACCGATTCATCTGAAAGACTCAGAGATTCAGCTCCAGCCATTGCAGTAAATTCCTTCTCTGAATGTCATATACCCGGAAAGAAGGCTCCTTTGGATCTTACTCTAAAAACCAGTATGCGAATAGTATCACCTGCTTCTGTGAATTGGTGAGTACTTTGGATTCGCTAATATATTGGCATCAAGCCTGGTAGGAATAAGATGCACTTGTGAAAATTAAAAAAAAAATTACACTAAGATTCAGTGTGTATGTTAAAATAGTGTGGTACTATTTCTAGGTTTCACTGATGCCTATATAGTTTATAAAAGATCATTTAATTTTATGCTCAATGATGATAGAGTCTAGTGAAGTCCTTACTAAACGTTGTTACTCCAAGTTTTTTGGATATCTGTCACATAATTGATAGATGCCCTGGTAGTTAAACTTGGTAAACATGACAGCTCAGGATTGCGCCCATCCCCTTGTTTATATATGACATGGGCATGTTTTTTTATCAATACGAAAGCTATAGTGTTGGGCTGTAAGATCCACTTTCATGATTTCTTCTGAAATTTATGTGAGAAAAAAATTGTCATGATAAAAATAATGTTGATGTAAGTAAGCGTTTATCATACATGCTGATGCTATGTGTACAACTATTTTTCTTATATTTGTTTTTCTAGCTCTTGGTATTTTCAGTATTGAAGGAGTGAAGCAATATATTGCTCAGACCATTCTTCTTTTGCTTTCATAGTAACCTTGATTTGTTAATATTTGATTTTGATGTTTCTATCAGAAAATTCTGTTTTGCCACATAGAACAATTTATGCATATGCATTGATACTCGCACATGAAACTAGACTCTACTGTTTCTCTTTATTTTTTGTTTTTTGGAATAACCAATGTTAGTAACTGTTAGTATGATGTCGAGGCTATGGATCGAACCCTTGTCGTCCTTGTCACTCCACTCTTGTTTCTTTGTTATGTTGTTGAGTTGAGCCAGTCTTATTAAATTTGTTTAGATTTTTGTTTTATTTTCTGCTTACTTTGATGTCAGCTATTGGTTGTGTACATTGTTGTCTTTTTATGAAATCTTTCTTATTTCCTAATTTTGTGATACGCAAGTAAGTTATGTGTGGTAACTTGCCTCGATTAACCTACCAGCAATGTACGTACAGGAACGAAGATATGAGGGGTTCCCAAGGCTTTAAAGGTTTGCATTCATGGATGTATCCTCAATCTGTTCTACCGCCTTCTCTCATATCTGTGTTGAGCTCATCAACTTCAGAAGGAGGTTGGCAACCCGCCTTTGAATTAACTCACTTGTAGCTTCTTATCTGTCACTGTCCTCTCTTAATTTTCCTTTCATTCCATTTTTCCTTTTTATGAAATAGAGTTGGAGTTCTTAAGGAAACGGCAAGTAGCTTGGGAAGAATCCTTTCGGGACCTATATTACACGCTTCGGAAGAACATCTGTGGCCTCTTTTATGGTGATTATACTTGGCCATCACTTATTTGTCGAATTGAATTGTATTGATTAAAGAAATCTGCTTATTTGTCTTTATGTTGCCTTTTCTGTTCTCCATTTTCATTGTTATCTGTATTTGTGATTTGTAATTTATATTGAGTAAAATGTAATTCACACCCCTATGTTAAAGGTTTAGTTGCACATTTCCACCCCAATTTATTAGTCAATCATGTTACTCCTTAGTTTAACATTACCCCTATTGTAACTTCCCCTTTTTCTATAATTTTAGTGTTAAAGATGACAAAGTTTTATGTGTTATTTATTGCTAGTGAAAAAACAATAATCCAAACCTTAAATTTTAAAAACTTTCAAAGTTCACATACTAATTATGAAACACACTAGTGCTATCACAACCCAAAGTTTAACCCCTTTGTCAATGTAAGATGGGAGCTCTGGTCGGTATAACAGCTGAACTCCCTTAGACCCAATGACTAGAGTTGCAAGTTTCTTTCAGAGCTCCTCACATTTCCAAGACAATCTAATTACAGTAATCTTGTCTTGTCATCCCGTTCTTTGTTCTAGAACCAATCATATGAAACTGGACATACATTTTGATAGAGAGTAGAGATGGTTCTCAACAAAAGCCTAACTGTCAGCCACATTCTAACCACTGATCAATATGCTGACATTTTAACTCTCAGTTTGTTAAAGCTATCTCTCCCTTATGATTTTCAGCTCAAAGAGACCACTCAGAATGTTTAATAAATTCATATTTAATCACCCACCCTGCAGCTGAAATGTTAAAATAGTAATTACTTTATGTTATCTGTGTATTTGTGCCCTTGTAATTTGTGCAGTCTTATCTGTATGTGGGATTAGAGATTATTTGGATAGTTAGTAATAGAAATCTTTCACTTATCAGTTAATATAGAAGGCGGTTACCCCTCTATAAATGTACACTTAATTGAAAGTTGGCAGTTATCATTCAGAGTTACAAAGTTTCAGAATTCTCCAAATTCTTTCTCCACCCTTCATGTTCTTTGATTTCTCTCATTTTCTAATCCAAAGAACGTCAAACAGGGACAACCAACTGAGGTAGATCTCCCCTGCCTTCTGTTAATAAATAAATTAAACACTTGAGTTGTGCTTGTACTGGTCGTATTCATATTTTGTAGAGTGACATTTATGGTTTGGATAAATCTACTGTGATGTTAAGAGTAATAGTGTTAAATTAGGAAGTAGAGTGCTTAGTTTAATAAATTAGGGTGGAAAATGCAACTAAACTTAATAATTGGGGAGGCGTTAAAGTGCATTTGACTCTGAAGTTTTCTTTTTGCATAAGAAATAATTACTACGATGAAAATAATCTTATTTCTTTTATTGCTATCGCTTTATTGCGCATGTGGTATTGTGATTGTAGATTTAATTTTGCCATTTTCTGAATCCACCCATTTTTTTGTGCATTGATTTTATATGTACGTTTATTTATTATAGATAAACTTTAGATGATACTTTGTAATGATTTCACTCCCCTTCTGTTTTCTAGTTTGCACTTCACAGTTTGTGGTGATGTTCACTGGTGGTGATGGCTCTGGGCAATCCAAATGCTCGTGCAATGCTTATATTTCTCAGTCAACCAGAGGATTCAGATCATTGTTAAGAGAGCATGTAAGCTGTACTTCTATGATGTATTATGATCTGTTCTGTTTTGTCTAAGAGCTACAAATCTCATTGAAGACATATTTGTTTCTTGTAATGTTTACCTAAGGATTAGAATAATATTTCATTGAAGACATATTTCTAGGAAAATATTGGTGAAACTGTAAAAGTGTAGTAGGTATAAGGTATATTGTTTCTCTTATAAGGTTTTTGTCAATGAATAGCCTCATCCTAGATGCCTGCAATTCAATTTGAGAGTTTTTCGATAGACCCTAGCAAGAAGCATGTGACTCAACAAGTGATGTACTTTTCTGGACTTATCTAGACTTTGACTACTAACATTTTTTAACTTAACAAAATGTAGTTTTTACAAATTGGCTAGCATTATGATTATGTAGTGTTGGGCTCTAGAGCCTTTTGGTTCAATGACAGGTAGCAACGTATGCATTTTATTTTATTAGTACTCACAGCTTTTTTAGGATTCTATTGTATGCTGTTTGATGCTAGAGCCTCCTTCCCATCCAACGAGAGTCAAAGTTGCGATTTAATTAGTGGAATCTCTGATTCTGTGAAGTTTTTCGGCCTAACTGATTCTGATTCCAGCAGAAATCTTTGTCGATACTGTAATCATGAGATCTGGGGAAGAGATGGCCATCACAGTGTTGGGAGTTTGAAGAGAAATGTGCAGTAAAGAGAGAGAAAGAAGTATGGCGCATGCACACTGATCTCTCAGCCAAACAGAGCTGGGTGAACAAATAAGACTACTATTATGTTTCGTTATTTGGCTAGATTAAAAAAATTGATATGTTTGGCCTATCTTTGGTACTACTATTATTAGGGCGAATTTATATTTTAGGGTGAATCTTACAATTTCTATTATGATTACACGATTTCTCCTTCCTGATTTTGAGTAAAATCTCAAATTTGACTACCTTCATGAGGCTTTATATATTATTATTATATATACCTATATAGTATATAGATATGCAGGAATTCTCTCATTTATACTTTGATGAGGTTCTTTGAACTTATTTTGGTTATGTACCCTCTTGACTAGGATCTTTGTTTCTCTATGCCTCTTTGCCGTTCAAAAGTGGAGCAAGTCACTACTGAGGATTTGGTGGAGCTGTCAGAGATAGAGAAGCAAAACTTGGGGCAGGTATGTATCTATATGTTATTCATATAGCATTTGTTTTTCCATGGTATGTTTATATTAGCCACTTTCGATGATCACGGTGAACAACTCCCAACTTGTTTGCTTATCTCTTTGTGATTCTATTGAGAAATCTGTACTGACCTATTTGGACTTTAAATTGTACCTGTAATATGTGTTTACACCGTCCTTTAATTATATGGTGGTGTATCACTTAGTGTTTGAGTCCTATCAAACTCTTAATGTGATAACATATGTCACACCGTTAGATAATAGTATAACTTTTTTGTAAGTATACTGGAATTAAATCGAACTAGTTGATGTATGAGAATTTCATTGATAAAAACATGCAAATGATTTTTGAATCATTTATTGTGTTGCAGTTCTTGCATGTTCTCATGCTAATAATTGACTTTTAATTTTTTTTATATATTTGACCTGCTTATAAAAAGTCTACTCTCAACTCCAACAACATCTATAAGCTCTATTTATATGGTTTGTATGGATTTATACTTTTTATTTGGACCAACGCAGACTCGGCGCTCAAGGTCATTCTCTGACGTTGATAATAGCCCAGAATCTTTGCTGCTTTTCAGTGGCAATAACAATGTGCATGGTTTATATGACCTATTACTGAATTACAGGTAGCTAAAGCTTCCTATCCATTTTTCACACTTCATTGACTTAAACATGTTTGATGATTACTCTTATACTAATCTTGTTGAGCAACTAACTTTATTGTCTGCACTCTGCAGATCTCTCTTGACCTCACTGTCTGGTGTGGACGTACCTCTCTTGTGTTCTCCTGTGCCATTTCAAAGTTCTGCTTTGACTTCTCCTGATGTATGTATAAGTCCTTAACTTCTTTTTCCTTCCTTCTATTCTTTCCATGTTGTGTTTCTGCAATTTGTCAACTTAAGTAACTTATTCAACCATTACACCAATCCTTTTATTTTATCCATTGCATGGAAATTAGAATTTCTTTGTCCTCTTTGTTAAAAGCTACCATAGTTATTTTTCTTTTTCTACCTCTTCCAATAATAATTCACATTGGAATCTATATTCTTTTTCTAATTTGACTAAAAACAAAATTTCTCTCCTTTCTCAGATTAAATGCACGGAGATGAGAAGAGTTGAAGATATTGCGGCTAATAAAGGGTCTATTTGGAAAGATAACGAGTGTGCACAAGGATCATCAGATGGTCTTTTTTGTAGCATTGAAATTAAAGATGCAATTATCCCACCTTGGATTATTTGTGGCGTATGTGCATTGATCGGCTCCAAAGGAAGAAGCTTTGAGACGAGGTATGAGGAACCTTTGCTTGGTGATTCTTCTTACATAGTTAAAATTGAATTGTTTGTGCACATGTTGAGCTTTGGTTATGAGGCTTTTAATAAGTGATTGAGAAAACTTGGGTATATTTCTTAAGGTCAAATGAATTTATATTAGGAAATATTGACGTTTTCTCTCACTATTTTATTTTACATGGAAATGGATTCTCTCCATTTCATCCCTCTATTTCTTTTATCCATTACTTAACTCTTAAGAATATATGGATTTTAAAGAATGTAATATCCCAAATTTATAATCAACTATTTTCTTTTCGCCAAATTAATTCTTAAGGTCAAATGAATTTATTGTGTGATTTGGGATAAATAGAGAATATTTGGTCTCCACCTAATGTCACATTGATAATGCTTGTATTTTCAAAACTATAGTAATAGAGGAAATGGAGGGTATTCGTTCTGATTTACATGGGGCAACATTGTTAGAAATTTAGAATCCTACCTTAAGGAGATTTGGGTTTAATTAAAATGAAGATGGGTGTTTGCTATAAGAATACTGCATAAATTAAGCCATACGCTTGTAGTTATTTGAATAAGAGTTGTTTTTCAATTTGAAAAAACAGAGGTGTTGAGGTAATAAACAAGAGTTGATTTTATGTTATTGACATTGTTTTAAGTCATCGCAAACAAAATGATAGAGAACTAGCATGATCTCCGGATATTTCCTTCTCTGTCATCACTATATGTGTTTGTGTGTGTGACTACGTGCTTGAGCTCCAATGCATTGAGCATATCCTTTCATGGTGGTGCTACACGGTGTTAACCTTGTTTAGTCTTGAGTTGCAATGATCTGATTGAGCTCAAGTAGAATTTCATGAGCATTAATGTTGGTGACACATTATGCTAAACACAGCATCGAATTAAAACTAGTTTCTCCTTACCTATTATTTGAAAACTGAATGGTGCTCGGTCTATCTTGTGACATTGCAGCTTTTTGACCGAACCTGTCTCAATTGGCCTGAATGTTGCTTTGAAATCAACTTGTGAAAAGTCCGAATCAAATGCTGCTGGCAGTGAAAGCTTCCAAGACTGCAGTAGTACGTTTGGCATTCCAGAAGCAGCAGTTGCGCCTTTCCTATGTTCATGTACACTAAAAAGTGTGAAGTACTGTGATGGTTCTTATATAGCATCTCTGTCCCCTGTATAATATCAAAACAAGCAACTTATTGCTGTCACATTGATGCCTAATTTATTTAAATGCTTACCATTTCGATTGCACTCCCTTGAAAATGAAAAGCAGGGGATTTAGTGTTCTTGAATCCTAAACTGAAAGAGCATGTTGTCGACAAGTATTTGTAATCTTTATGTCAAATGTGATTCCTATCTTTTGGCGCATTTTGAATAATATTGTTTCTTTGTACATCAATTACCGGCTAACACTGTACTTCTATGCCTCTGCATCGAGTTATGTTTTCTTTGCATAAACCGTAGTTAGTTACATATCCTTTTATGTGTGTATATTATTAATTCAAATAAATTTATTTTTGTACCGAAAGGTAGCGCATAGGTCTTGTCTGGGTCGCCTTTCTATTTCAAGAAAAATCGCCAAATCATATTATGTAAAAATAGAGGGGGTATTATGTCTTTTCTAGAATTTAGGAGAAGTGTAACTTTTTCAGAAGTTGCTTAGCTTCTCTAAGGGATGTCCGCGGCATGGCTACTCAGCTCTTAAACTCTTTTTGTTAAATTTATACGAGTTTAAATAAACTCTAATGAAAATGGTAAATTTTCAATTCTACTTTTGCTGAAAAATATATTTTAATTTTACTTGCCTGGAAAAATTTACATGTTTATATCGGTTTAATTCTTTTAAAATGAATTGATAAATAATCAATTAAGTTAGGTCTTGCATATTATATTAGTTTGACTTTAAATGTATATTTTTCAATCTTTCATATTTGATTTATTTAAAATATAATATTTTCAAATAAAAAATACAATATTTAGTTTTATGTAGGATTTTTTAATTATCCTTTTTTTCCAAAATAAAATATCTAATCTATTCTTGTTTTCAAATTATATAATAATATAATTTTTTTTTTAATAGTAAGAGGAAATCACATTCTTAGAATTTTACGTTTCAAAAAGAATATATATATATTGTAATATTTAGTTGATGGGCATCATTAGTGTTTGACTTATAAAGCTACAATTATAATTTTTTTCCCTTATATTATTTTATAAAAATATGAATTTACTAAATAATTAATTAAAAATACCTTTAATAATAATATAAAACTGATTAGAAAGTACAAAAGTTTAAATAGATTGAATAGAAGTGCAGTAACATTTGAACATTGTTTTCGATTATGATCAAATACTAGAAATAATCTGCATTTTCTTGACACTTTATTCATGACATTTAATTATATTCTAATAGGTATTAAGAATTGTGAAGCATTCATAGGTGAGTTACTAAGTGTTCATTGTAGACGTTGAGGTGCAACTGAAACATCTTCTATAAATATGAATAATGTTGTACTAGCTGCAATTGATAAAAAAGAGCCGTCTTAAAATAAAAAGGCACAACTTAAGCAAGTGGAAATCATGTCAAAGAAGGAAGAGATAGTGTTTAGAGTTTAAGGAAATGCAAGTCGTCGTGACATATACATCTAAGAGGAGTAAGGGTCAACGCCTAAGTCATTAAATTTTGGGTAACAAACTAAAAAATAAACATGTATTTTAGTTAAGGTAAAATGTTATATTATTCAAACCAATTATTATGAACTAGCTATTTATCCAAATAATTGTTACTAAACTAACTATTATTAAAAACTAGTTGTTAAACGTACTATATGATATATATACTCTCATTTTCATATTCTTTTTATATATCAAATTGTATAATTTAATCTCTCTCATATTTTTATCATGATGTGTAGTCTACTCTCATTTTCTCAACCATTTAATGGATTCAAATAATTTGGAAGATCGCAATAGATTCTTTTAGGTTTTAATAGAAGATGAACTTGTGCTAATATCAATGTGAAAACGTTGATGTGAACGTTTGAGAGACAACAACAATTTGAAAGCTCTACAAAGGCACAACAAAGAACTGTGATAGATTAAGCCATGAAGAAAGACATAATCAAAATGTTTAATGACTACTCTAAAAACTTCCTATTCACAAATATTTCAAAGAGGTTTCGAAGACATAGACATGTATTTCTCCAAAATGTAATTACATTTAAAAATTATGGTGCGTATTTTCATATGAAGATCGCTACAACTAATAAAATAGATCTTTCATCATTGAAGAAATGCACTACGACTATTCATATATTATATGGATCACACGTTGACAGTATAGATGAATATGTTCAAATTGAAGAAAACCCTGCAGTTAAGTGGTAAGACAATTTGTAATGGACTTGAACAAGGTAGTTGAGGCTGATAGTGTTGACCCACTTAAGACTCTCACGGTGGATTGCACCTTCGGAGGTGCTATTAGCTTTCTTACCAGTAATCCATACAAGAACACGCACCTTTTCTAAAATGATGGAACCTATTTCTATCTCTCACAATTAACTCTACTTCAAAAACCTGTGAGATAAACTTCGTAGCTGTGTGACATTCTTCACAGACACGCAAGTTTTTCACAATCCTAATAGGTGTAGGACCTCGGATCTTCATAATACCATAGGCAATAGCCAGTTTCTCACTATGCCTGTGAAGTGCATCTTCTTTCTCCTCTTCATCTATGTCAAACAATGCCTCACCAGTATTTCCAATGTATCCTGCTACCTTTATTTTTTGTAGTATAACTTCCCACATCCTTTCTATTTTATCTATTTCTGGATGTGTTTTATCTCCAATTGTAAACTCATGAACTTTTCCATCTATCTCAATGAGACTGTATCCAGGTGGTTTTCTAACCCCTTTTTCCTTCATCAATCTTCTCATGACAGTAACATCTTTCCACTTGTTTGTGCGCGCGTATATGTTCGACAACAACACATAGTAACCGCTGTGTTCCGGTTTCATCTGTATCAAAATCTTTCCAACCCTTTCTCCAACTTCAACATTTCTATGAATCCTGCAAGCTCCTAGCAATGCTCCCCATATTGGAGCATTTGGTTTCACAGGCATTTCATGAATAAATTTTTCTGCTTCTTCCAACTTTCCTGCTCTTCCAAGAAGATCAACCATACATCCAAAATGCTCCAATCGCGGCTCTACCCCATGATCTCTTTTCATGCTTTCGAATATTTCTAGACCCTTTTCTACTAGCCCTCCATGACTACAAGCTTTCAACACTGCAGTAAATGTAATATCTCTAGGAAATATCCCATTTTTCTCCATTTCAGAAAAATACTCAAGTGCTTTCATTGCATAACCATGCATGGCTAGTCCAGAAATCAAAGCTGTCCAACAAAGTACATCCTTTTCTTCCAATCCCTTGAAAACCCGAATAGCTTTCTCAACATCCCCACATCTTGCATACATGTCAACAATAGCTGTTCCAAGAATCACATTCAAAGCCAAACCATTTCTCATCACATACTCATGAGCTTTCTCACCAACTGCAAGAGCACCTAAATGAGCACAAGAGGAGATCACACCAACCATAACAACTTCATTAGCAACCACCCCTTCATCTTGAAGAATCCCAAACATTTCAACGGCTTTATCAAATCGATTGTTCCGCGCATAACCGCTAATCATAGTACTCCAAGTCACCAAATTCCTATCAGGCATTTTATCAAACAGTTCACGTGCAGATTCAACATCACCAAATTTATGATAACCAGCAATCATACAAGTCCATGAAGCAACATCAAATCGGCCCATCCTCTTAAAAATGAACATTGCAGCCATTAAATCACCCAAAGAAGCATACATATAAACAAGAGCGTGTTGAACATAAAAATCAAGTTCAAACCCATGTTTAATTATTTGACCATGAACTTGCATACCCATTTTTAAAGACTCAATTTTGGAACATGCTTTAACCAAAAAAGGGTGTGTAATATTATCAGGTAAGAGACCAATGCGTTGAGATTGAATGTAATAATGAAAGGAATTTTCTGGGTTTTCGCTGGTCGAACAACCACGGATCAAAGCATTGAAAATGAAGATATTGGGATTGTAAATTTGGGAGAAAACTTTGATGGCGTAAGTTAGGAAATTGGGTTTGTCTATGCAGAAAGCAATGATGCGACTTGATGCAAATGTGTCGAAGAAAAAATGGGTTCTTAGCATGTGGGCATGGATTATTTTGAGGTCTTGAATATTGGAGCATTGTGATAGTAGAACTAGTTTGGGATTTTTTAGTCTCAGTTTTTGCAGAATTGGGTTACTAATGCTATTCATTTTTCAATTGACAGGAAAACATTATTGAATGTTTTATGCAATAAGAGAGTGTTATTCAACTAATTATGTTGTTTGGACTATATTATTGGTATGTTTGAGATTTTAGTGATTCTCTATTCAGCATGTTGATATGGATGTGATGTAAGTTTTTGAGTTTGGAGGAGATGATGTAGCACTTGAACAATGATGAAGATTTAACCCAGCAAAGATTATTGGATGTAAATGGTAGTAAAACAATGCATCTTATTATGAGCTGCATCCTCCATCTAAATTAATTTTAGATTGAATTTCAATAGAAATTGAATATAGGATAGTTTTTTTTAAAAAAAAAAAAAGTGATTATATTATATGTTTCCATGACAACATATATATTTTTGTTTGGTCAATAGTTCGATACTTTGGTTTGCTGAAAAAAATCATCTTGCTTAGCAGTTGGAGTTTTTAAAGCATATATATTTATGTTTGCTTT
The DNA here is from genome assembly GCF_000331145.2 of Cicer arietinum. Taxonomy (NCBI): domain Eukaryota; kingdom Viridiplantae; phylum Streptophyta; class Magnoliopsida; order Fabales; family Fabaceae; genus Cicer; species Cicer arietinum. The sequence goes on from NC_021162.2 coordinate 72,666,592, forward strand.
TGTTTCTAGAAACACTCTAGTCATTTCTTTCATGCAGAGTTTCTTCTAAGCCAGTTCATATGTCAGAACTTGATATGCTTATGAAAATAAGAAATTATATGGTAAATGATAACATTTTCATATCATATGTGAACATTGTCAACATAGTAACTTCAATATTTCCAAGGTGCAAATAATACAAGAGAGTCTTCTAGCTAGTGAAAACGTTGAAACAATCAAAGGAATACCAGATTTTACAACCCCCAAATGCAATTGGAATTCTGTACTTTGTTTGTAATAGTACCAAAGAAATAGAGTACAAAGAATTAAAAACTAAACAAAATGTCAAAATTGATTATTATAATCTGTCAAAACTTTAGATCAGCAAAATATCAGTTGTTGCTACTAAGTAAGAATTTCTCTAGAATGAGAACTTGAAAGCTCCCACATTGGCATCTGCAACAGAATCCCAGAAGGAAAGTTTCCTTTGCTGGATTTTTTTCTCTTCTTCTTTTTGGGTCAGTTCATCAATTTCTCCAGGAAAAGAAGCCTCAATAGCATTCTTGAACTTATCATACAAATTTACTCTATCCTTTGTTCCAGAGACCAGTGTGCTTGCATTTGGCCTTTTAAGAAAATCCAACACATTTACCAAATTTCTCCTGCAACAAATACATTAACATTTGAGATTAAAGTTTTCCAATGCACAAGCAAAATACATAGGCAAATGAATGCAAACCACAACAAATAAAATATCATAAAATTACTAGTAATTAATATGTTGAGTTCATTTCATGAATTCCATTAAGTATATTCACAATATCAATACAAGTACAAGCATACTGTAGTTAAGGAGATTCATATGTGCTATTCTATTGACATAAGCATTTTTAAGAGCTTATAAAAATAGTGTGACATGTCCATAGGTTATTTTAAGCTTATTTACATAAGCTATTTTGGATAGCTTATAACTTATTTGCAAACAACTTGACTTTATTTTATCTTTTGTTATAGAAATAGCTTATACATACACATGTACTGATCCTTTGAAACCGCAACGGCCAATGAGTCCAAATAAATTTTCAAATATCAAGTCCAAGGAATACCCTAAAGAGTCAAATTCTGATATGCCAATGGATGTTTTAACATCAAAATCAAACAAACAATGAAAGTTCTGACAAAATGTTTCACACGGAGAATATGCATCCCTTCCATCAAAAAAAATTTGGTATCAAATAATAACCAATGTCTAATGCATATAAAGAAAAACAAGCAGTTAAGTACTTAAAAAAAATGACTAGTTAGTTCAGCATATAGTTTTAAAAGGCCAAACCTATTAAACTACAAGTACTGGGACTTCTTTTAATCGAACTAGAACTAATTCATGAACGACCAACAAGCATAACATTTCAGCAATCAATTCAGAAACTGAGTAAAAAATGAGGCTCGACGTGGCTTTATCAAGGTCTACACAATAATCAGCTTTGAAAAGTATATATAAACAATTAGTTTCCATTTCCAATTTAAATGGGCCGAAAATCCACTAGCACTACACCGGGAGCTCATATAATTAGTATTTTATTAATCAAACTTCTGAAACCTACAGAAAGCAAAAGATTAGAGAACCTCACCTACTAACATAGTTTTGCGTTATGGCAATTGATTCCTCCAAGTTGATCACCAAATGCCACCATCCATTAGGCACAAAGATAACCTCTCCAGCTTTACATATGCACTCAATTGGCTTCTTTTTCCAATTCTTCGTTGCACCGTAAAAGTTCATGAACCATTCAATTATTGAAACAGGAGATGCAACATCCGCACCATCAGGACTAGGATGAACACCGGGCGGAATTACATCGGGAGGAAACAATACCCATTTCTTAGACCCCTTGATCACAGCATTCCAAGCCGAAGTTGAATTTGGATCAACATGGAATGACGATCCAGACCCAGCTGGTCCAATAATAATCCACCGATAGTCAGGTCTCTCATCACCCAAAACACCAAACAAGTCCTCCCGAAAATACACCGGAACTTCATATTCAGAACCCAATTTTGGAACTTTTTCGGCAAAATTTGGATCAAACAGATACATCGGTCTTTCTTCTCTAACTTGATCCGAGTATCCAAAATAATCTCCAAGCGTCATCTCCACCGGCCCAACCGCAAACTTAACATCATCACCACATAACTGCACCAAATAATCTCTATCCCAATTCCTCAATGCATCCCAATTATCAATACACCCTTCCAACAACACCGGCTTATTGAACTCCTCAAAATTCACCACAAATTCTTCAACCGAAATTCCCTTCTTTCGAACTATATTATCCCTCTCCAACCACTCAGGTTTCATTTCAAGATTAGCACATAGCCAACTCTGGAAAAGATAATCAGAATAAAAGTCCCTAACTTTGAAACTCCTAACATCACTACTTGAAATATCAAATGAAGGGTAACAAGCAGAAACAAAAGTAGATTTCCATGACCCATTATACTGAAACCCACCAAAAAGATTCTCCAATACAAGATTCCTCCAAAGGGGTTCATGATTGGTGAAAACATAAAACGATTTACTAACAGAGGCCAAAACCCCCAAATTTGTACCATCCAAAAACCCTAGAATTTCAAGAACAAGTTCATCAGTGAGTGTATGAAGATTACCTAAACCAGTGTCTCTGGAATTGATGGAACCTGGGTTGAGGTAGAGATTTCCCAAGGGCTGAACTCCATGAGTATGTGATGGTGCAGAGGTTTTGATGCTGAAACCTTCTTCGGTATCATCTTCTTCTATAGGAAATGGAGAATATTTTTTAATGGAAATGTGGTTTTGGTTTCTGAGTTTGTGAGAGTTTTTGTTTCTGATGGGTTTCTTTGTCTTTGTTTTGACACGGGACAACAAGTTTCTCATCCTGAAACTCAGCATCGTTGATTGTGGTGATAGCTCAAGATGCAGTGTGGGATGGTGCAAAAACCCAAACCCACACAACACAAATGGGTTTATGTTTTTTTGTTGTTGTTTAAATCATAGGTTTATGTTCTTTATTGGTACAGCTTTTAATGTTTGAGATGCATAATAATTATAAATAAATTATTACATATAAATTCAGATAATAATATAACTTATAATATCAAGTTTTTCGATTAAAAAAAAATCTTGTTTTTACAATCAACAACAATTTCCCCATAAACTACTTGGGTCATGTAGCTAGGGTCATGGATTTTTTACCCTAGGAACTCTAAGAAAAGAAAGAAATAGGGTTGCAGATGGGTTGACTAGGTGGGATATTGGTGAGCTCAATGGCTTTTGGGTCAATTTTCCCTCCTTTTTGTAATTGTAACCCATTTTTTTTTATAGATGTAGGTCTTTATAAATTTTGAATTAATTTTTATACAAAATAGTTTTGAAATGATATTACTTCCAAATAACAATGATAGATAAGATTTTGTATTAAATGTTTTCTTTGGGTCAAAAGTTCAAATGTACAACTTTCAAACAAATTTTTTAGTCTATACACGTTGGAATTCTGCAGTGAACGATTAAAATCATAGCAACAACTCATTGAGAATTGATATTAACTTTCTCACCATCAAACCAAACCGATGTTTAATAAGTCTTGACCACTTTCCCGGAAATAGAAAAATCTCACCGTTACTACTGGAAAAATAAAATAGGTCATATATGTTGATCAAATTTATAGCCATTGTTATGTTAAAAAAATAAAAGCCATTGTATATCCCAACACAATATATCAACTCGGTCAACAACTGATATTGCCATTTGATACGAGTGAACTTCAGAAAAAGAATATAATGTACGAAGGAATGAGGACACTTACAACATGTCATGTACATCAGAGGACAACCTAGCTAAAGGTAATATACCTTACAACAAATAATATGAGAGAGGATGCTCAGATACCAAGCCACATCCATGTTTCACCAATCAACCAAGAAATTACAATATTAAATTCCAATTCATTTCATACAACATAAAATACTGCACAGAATATCACTCGTGCGACAACAATCTATATGAAGAAAAAAAAAAGAGATACAAAAATCTCATAGATAGTCTGATGATGAATGAAGATTCATTTGGTGCTCCCATATATGCTCCTAGCCTGTAAACTAATCTCACATTTGTGTCCTTGAAATATATCTCCACGACCTTACACCGGGTCCTTTGTCAAGGAGCATTAGCAAGCCATTATTGTTAGATGGTAGCCCAAACATATACCTACAGTCATAAGCAAATTAGAAGGTGAAGTATTTCTTTTCAAATACTCATTATTCAAGGTTACCTTTCCACTTTTTTCTTTTTTCCCCAAAGTTAAAAACAATAATTGTAATCTTTAAATTTACTATTAAAATTTTATCATACTACAACTTTATAATGACATGCTTAAATTTTGCTTACTGCAATAGACTACTTAACCCATAAGTTGAGGTGCACAAATTTTGAAACAAAGATTGTAACTCCTGACTACTTACTTGATTTGGTGACCTCTCTTTCTCCAGAAAACAATTGAAGCCACCCACTGAACACGAAAAAAAGAAAGATGAAACATAAGTGTTGTTCGTCAAATTAATCATCAATTATAAGACAAATGAAACAATTAAAAGATAATATCAATGGAACCTTGAGCTAAAAACTAGACAAATTAAACAGACATATATAAGACCCCATTCATCATTAAATTACCTTAAATATTGTGAAGAAGGAGAAGCCGCCAATAAAGGATCTAACAGTTACTTTTCTCTGTACTGACATTTCTTTGCACAAATGTTGAGCTATCTCCTTGAGCAAAACAAGTTGTGCTTTATCAGTACGCATCGAAATGATAGCCTGTCTCATGGATTCCCTATCTGCCTCAAGTGCTTGAAGCCTTGTGTAAAGCTTTTTAACATTAGGATCTTCAAATTCACCTTGATTTCCAAACTCCCTTGGAGTTGTTACATACTCATCATAACTGCCTTTGAATTCAGAATCAATAGTGTAAACTTTGTCAGTCATATTATCACCAACCTCAAACACATCATCCATCTTCTTTAAATTGGAGAAATCGTCTAAGCCGTTGCTATCCATCTTCCTAAAGCTACCATTGATCCTGGGACTAGAATCCAACATCAAGTCAGGGCCAAATGAAGACGAATCACATGAAAATTTTCTGGAATGTTTATTCCTTCTAGGAGATTGTCCTACTATGACCTTCTCAATAATGTTCTTTGCACAAAAATCCTCATTCATTTGACTATAAGTTGGAGTTCTCTCCATTTGAGATATCCTATTCTCCAAATTTCTCAAACGATCCCTAGGAGTTTCTCCAAACACATATTTTTCAACATCATCATCATTATCATCATCTGTGACAACATGCATTACATTACATTTCAAAGGAGGATACTCATAAGGAGGAAATTCATTATCACCTTCTGCCTCTAACTCAGTTAAGCCATAACTCATCAATCTATGCTTATAAGCTTGAACTTCACATGTAAGCGAATGAATCGCTTGTTCTCGTTTATACAACAAATCCTCTAATTCTAAAAGCTCTTGTTGATCATGAGATGTTCTCTCCTCAACAAAACGCTTAAATTGCCGAGCTTCCATTTCGAGTTCAGCCTTCTCACTCTGCAATCTGAGTATCATTGACATGGTTTCGTTTGCCGCAGATGAAGCAGCATTTCTCTCTTCTTCCAATTCAGAATACAAATCTTGAATAGCTTTTTGTTGACTACAAACTGCTTGTCGTAATGCCAAGCATTCGTCGCCTATTTCAACACGAACAATGCCATCACTTTCGTTCAATTGCCTCGCCTTTTCCGCCTCGTCGTGTTTCCGTTTCACCGAGCGGGTCCAATTCTTTGAGCGTTCAGAGCAACCGCATTCACAATCACAATCGCGACATTTGCAAGGTTTTGCATCGAAAGGATCATCGGAAGATTCCAAATCCATGTAATACAATAATGCATTCAAAGAGTAAAAAGGTTTTGAAATAACAATAAAAATCCCAACGGTTTTGAATTAGAAGTAATGACGAATCTGAAATGTGTTAAATATTGTTTGAAATGACTTGCACCTCCCTCCGTACCAAACACCTTCTCTTATCCCCCTTCAATCAACCGATTGGAAACAAACCTGTTCATAAATAATAATAATAATAATAATAATAATAATAATAATAATAATAATAATAATAATATAATAAGTTAATTACGTCGAAGTTCAAATCAAACAATTATAATACTATATTAATAAAAATTAATTATCCTTCTTATATGGTTTTGTTTGGAGAATAAAAGGGGAAGTAAAAAGCAAAGAGGAAGAAAGACCTTGAAGAAGTGTGGTTGAAAAAATGGAGTAGATCAAGGTGAACCCGCTTTGTTGGGAGCGGGTATTTGTTTGGTTTGGAGGGAAGAATGATTTGTAAACCCTGGAAATTGCTTTTGTTTTTACTTTTTGTGTATATATCTCTCTGTCTCTCTCTCTCTGCCCTCTCTTTCTATTTGGCCATTCCAATGATTGTTGTCATTTTGTTAATGCCATCTTTATTCAACTCTCTATCTAATCCACACAAGGATGGTTTGTTACATCTATTTACCCTCTTTACTCTCCTTATTATAGCACTCTACGTATATTACCCCTCTTATACTTATGGAGGAAATCAAATATTTTAATGAAAGATTTTCTTTGACACACCATCATTTCCCCCATATATTTATTATTTAAATTACTATCAATATTTCATATTACATTTTTATCTTCTTTTAGGCAATAATAGAAACCCTTTTTTAGAAAAATAAAAATAATATAACCATGGTTGCAAAAACAAAAAGAAATACATACATGCATTACAAAACTACGATTAAATTTTAGGAAAGGTATATCTTTTTTATACTAGGACAAGACCAACTTTTGATGTTGCCAAATTCGTTTCCAATTTTACTTTTTCTTTTAAGAAATGAGTAATAGTTATTCCAACATAGGTGGTTGCCATTTAAAATCCATTTAATTCACTTTTTTAATAATATTAGATGCATTGAATATCATTATTCTTTTATAGTAAATATATTTACATATCTATATTTAATTAAATTATGTTAATGTTATACAACAACATTATGAAGTGATATTTCACTGCGCTAAAAAAAAATTATTTTATTAGAAAGTTTCCTACATTTAGTTCGGAAGAATATAAGACTCTTAATGCGGTTGATATTATTATATTTTTATTTAATTATTATTTTTGAAAAATAAATATGTGATATTATTTATTTAATTTGACTGAATATTTTTTTAAGTATTTGAAAAAAAATGTTTATAATAATAACAATAATAATAGAAATTCATTAATTTGGGGGTGAACATTAATGGACTTAGATCGAAAACAATATGTTCCCCAACTCTAGTGATAGGAAGAAAAAAAAAAATAGACGCCTTCTGAAAAAAGAAAGAAAGCTAAAAGAAAAGGTTTGGGTGTTAAAAATGAAGAAATTCAAGAAAACCTCTAAAAGAGTTAGCTATTAATCCCCTCAAGTAATAATTCTTTAATTACGATTATATTAATTTTGTCTAACCATATTTTATTGTTAGTAAAACAAAGTACCTTCGTGATCTCCTGGAAAAAATAAATTGATTTTTATGGTAAAGTTGTTATTGTTGTTACTAGTCAAAAAAAACTGATTTTAGTAAATGATTTTATGATGATAGATAATTTTGAAAATGGTGTTTGATATTATTATTATTATTATTATTATTATTATTATTATTATTATTATTATTATTATTATTATTATTATTATTATTATTATTATTATTATTATTATGTAGGAAAAAATTTAGTTTTAAAAGTAAAATTTTGATATGCAATTTATTTCCTTACAAGCGATCTTGATATAAAAATTTATTTTGATTATATAAAATGTTTATCTATGTCAAAAATTAATTTTCATCTGGTAAAAATCATTATAAAGACTAGATTGTATTTTAATCAATAGAATTAGTTATTGACTAAAAAATCAATTTTTATTTAGTTAAAATTTTATGTTGTGATAATTTGAGTGTTGAAAATATTTTATAAAATTTATTGAAGTTAAAAATAACAATGTTTCTAAAAATAATAAATGGGTTGAAAGTTGTTATAATTTTTTTTAAAATGTTAAAGTAGTAATTTTTATGAGACAATAGTGTGGATGTTGTGTTGATTTATAAAATAAAAATAATTTTATGATAGAATTGTTAATTTATTTTGTAATAATTAAAATTAATTTTATGTTGAAGTGTCGTTGAATTTTATTGTTAAATTTTTGGAAGTCAATTAAGTAAGTCTTAGGGATCGTTGATCTTTGTTGTATTAGAATTTTGGTCCAAAATAAATATTTGAAAAATGACATTTTTCTTTTATTTTATTGAATTTGCAATGAGATACTAAATATAGACTCAAAATATCTTTTTATTGTTACTTGTTTGTGTGCTTGCTAATTTTAGAGAATTTATATCTTTTAAAAATATAAAGAAATGATATGTCTTAAAACCTTAAGCCAACACAAAACCTTGAATAGAAATTAAGGATAAGATGAGTTTTGACAATAAGTGAGTAGTAAACTAATTCGTGAAGGTGTAACATTTTGGAGCAAAGGCTGTTACGTATGAACCTTAATAACGACACTCATAATAGTAAGGGCATCATTCTACCCGTTTTTTTATTTAAATTATATGTGATATAAATGTACTATGATGTTGCGTATTGATTATGTTTGTGTGTTGTCTTCAAAATAAATGTTATATGATACGTTATTATAACGGTTGTGTTTGACATGTTCAAATTGTGAAAAATAAATGTTATGTGATGCATTGTTACAATGATTGTATTTGACATGTTGTGGTTATTTAAGGTGATGACTTTGTGTCTAAACCAAATTGGTTTATGACAAGGTTGAATGGTTTAGACGCTTTAGTTGAATGATCTATTTTGTTGCTAACTAAGGTGATTAAATTAATGCATGCATTGGTTGCATGAACCTAGTCACGAGTATGTGACGATAAATCATTGCAATTGCAACGTGATTCAGAAAAATACTCGATGGTGGGATAGTAAACATGAAACTTTTAAGAACATCTGTTCAGTGGTGGACAAGTCCAACCGTGGAAGATTGTCCAATGGTGGAACTTTTTGCTCTACATGGTGGTAATATTCAGGAATCATGCATTGACATATAGCCTAACGAATAGAATTTTGGTTGATTCATATATATTTGGTACTTTGTTTTCAAATGTGTGACTTTAATAATTTTGAAATTCACTGTTCCAAAAATCAAATTGAAATCAACGGGGTATCTTTGTTCCATGCGATGGGGTTGTGGCTTGCTATGTGTAACGTCCCGAATTTTTTTATCAAAAACATTATTGAAAAATACGTATTACTTAGAAAAATTATGACATTTTTTTAGTTATAAAAGTAAGAACACCTAAACTACTATTCATTTAAATAATTAGTAAACCATAAACCCCATAATAATATACATAATAATTCATATCATATTTCTACTAAAATTCGCATCAGCTAAATAAAATTTCCTTTAAAATAAAATAAAATTTTATGATTTATTAGAATACCATGTTTCTCAAAATATAAAACCTAACTGAATAAGTATAAGTTATTAGAATACCATATTTTACTCAATAAACTTGAACTTTTATGAGTTATTAGAATACCATATTAAACCTAACTTTTATGAGTTATTAGAATACCATATTTTACTCAATATATTTGATTTAACTATAATTTCTTAATTTAATTACAAAAACTTAGTAGTACTTATATGATTTTCATACAAAAAGTCGTTTCTAATTAAATAAGTAAAATACAACTCATAACTCTCATTCCCAATATAACCTAACTGAATGAAGTTTCTTCTAATTTGAACTTCAAAACTCATTAACCTGTAATAACTGCGATTTCGCAAACGCATAGCCTAGCGAGTCAAGCACAAATAACGAATGAGATGAATTTTAAAATCATGTTGATAGTATAATATAAGTAAGAAGAACACGCAAATAATCATGATAGAGTCGTAACAAGCACGTCACAATATATCAAAACATTTAAGGAAATAATCATATTATAGAGTCAAAATCACTTAAAAAAAATCAATATCTCATTATAACATAAAATCATCTAAGATAAATTATTATTATATTAGATACACATTAACCACAACAAAACAATCACAAGATGGTGTAATAGTATGCATGCTCGTGATAATTATATGATATATAAATAATACATGCCACTAAGGCCACTTCCATACAAAAAATCACTCATACCAATGAGGAAAAATAAACATGCAGCAAATGCAACTTCCACGAATACGAGTTTGCAAATGCAACATGTAGCAAATATACTCATGAAATCAAACAGTATGTCACCCCTTATATTTTTACAACGCTTTCACACACGAATACGAGTTTGCAAGAACAAAATATTTGTTCTTTGACTTCTTGTCCTTCAATCGATCTAACTCGACAATTTATGGGTAAACGTCAAAAATAAATTATGAAAATACATTTTAAAAAGGTCAATTTTCGAAACTGAATCACTCAATTCGGTTGGTCGTTTTGACATTAATTTCACTCAATTCGGATTTACGCTATAGAATAACAATGCAAAATAATGAATTCTATAAATAGAGAAGTCGAATATTTTAGAGAGAAACTATGATGGTTAAAAATCTGAAAAAATGTGTTTAATTGAATAACAAAATAAATGAAACAACATACTGAAATTTTGATGAAAATGGATAAAATTTTATAGAACAATTATCGAACACTGATGCCAAACAATAATCCTAATTTTTGTTTCTACTAAGTGGATATGTTGTTTCCTTCTCTCTCTCTATATATATATATATATACATATATATATATATACATATATATATATATATATATATGTATAATTTTTTTTTAATTATGTTTTACTTGTATATAGGCCAAACTCATAAAATACATTTTATTCCATTCTTTTATTTTATTTTTAAATAAAACCAACAATTTTTAAAATTAAATTTTTTGAACATAATTTCATTACTAAAGTATTAATAATATTTCAAAACTAATATTTATAAAAAGTAATTAAAGTAATTACTATTTTAAAATACATTAATAGCAAAAACTCCCATATTGTGTAACTACAATTATTACTATAATATTTTATAAAATAATTACATAAAAATACTACCATCTTTATAGAATAGTCAAAATGATAAAATAAATAAATATAACATAAATAATTTATATTTATTACTAAATCACAATCATATCATATAAAAATATATAAAAATAATTTAATAAATTACAAAAGTACTAATATTTAAAGACGATTATTTATAAAATAAATAATAAAAATAGGAAATAGTCTTAAATAATTAAAATATAACTATGCACAAAATTATCATGTAGTCAAACGCACACGAAAATATTACTACAAATATCTAATGCAAATCTACGTGTAAACCCACTCAAAATCTTATCATCTAAAATATATTTGCTAAAATACCATTATTTTTTTTGAAAAATTAATTAATTAATTAAATCTAATATTTATAATTTATATTACTCATTAAATCAAATATATATACAATTATCAAACTATAAGAAACTTACAGATACAAACAAAAATAATTATAAAATTAATCAATATATATTCTAAAATAATCTTAACACTAAATTAATTTTTTTAAATTTTATTTAATTAATAAAATAATTAATTATGAAATTTAGAATGTACACTGTAGAGTGAGTGGAAACCATGGCATTTTCAAAATAGATTGCAATCAAGTTGTAGATGCAATAATTATCATCGAATTGTTTGTAAAAAATTTAGTTATATTGTACATAGGGTTAATTTTATCAGGTAAGTCACCACTTTCTTAGTAGTCGCCAAGTATTGAGAAAGTCTTGAGTCACAACCCAACACATCATTTTTTGGCACACCTAATAAAACAATTATATATTAATTTATTATTATTATTATTATTAAAATTAAAAAAGACCAATATTTATTTTCTCTCAATTTTTATTCTCCGAATTCTTTATACTCTTACTCTACTTGACCTTCTCCTTTTTTTTTTTTCGGATTTATTTCATGTATGCAACATTTTTATTTTCATCATATAAAAGAAATATAAACAAAAAATAGTTTTATATTTTATAATTTATTGCATTTTTGTACATGTGAATAATATGTTTCTCTATCTAGTATACGTACATATTCACAAATATTTCAACAGAAAAACGAAAAAGAAATAAATTAGTAACCTTCCTGTTATACTTCTTTCCAGCATTCTTATTGAATATCTTTACCTATATCCATCACTTGATTATTATTTTCTTAAGTTTTTTTTCAATTTCATTTATTGTGCAATGCTTGAAATTAAGTTTTTGTTAAATAATTTTTTACAATAGCTTTTGTAGAAAAAGTTGAACTACTAAAGAGATCTCTTACCGTAAATTCATTATAAAAAAAAAAAAAAAAGAAAATGAAAATTAAATGTCTTGTTGTTAAGTTTGGTGAAAAATAAAAGCAAAGAGAGAAACAATAATTTTTATATTTATTTATTTATTTGTAAATGATGGGAAAAAACCTTATTGAATGTGCCCAAAATTAATTTGATTATAGAATTCCGTGTATTATACATTGTTCTAAATGAACGGTGCAAGCTTTCTCGTTTTAATAAAAAATATATAATACACACAACAGATGATGAAGTAGAAAAAACAAATTTAAATTAGAATTAAGTGATAGAGTATACAAAATACTACAATCGTATCAAACATGAAATGAGTGGCTTGCTCCAACTATGATAAGAAACCAACTATGCATTTATTTATTACGTTGATAAAATATTTCTATAATTATATGTAACATAATTTTTTTATCTCTATTATTCGTATTCGATCTATACTCTTATAACATGACATGAATTTTACCGGTGTTATAGAAAATATCACACCATCGTAAATTAGTACGTATATTAAAGTAAAAATATTGTAATTTAAATTAAATAACAACAACAGTACAAGTGACCATGAAAAAGTCATGAATATGATGTGTCATATTTTTCAAACAAAGAAAATAAATTTTTCAACAAAGTTTTGTTTGAAAATATAAATAATCGATTAATAAGATTATTTTATAATCAAGCTATTTTTTTTTTGATATCAAATTATTTTTTATTTATATATTTCAATCAAGCAATGCACGTAATAGATTATAGTTAAGAATATTAAAAAGTTTATTAATTCTGGATGATTCTAAACTAAAATAATTTAAAAATAATTAAAAGTGGTATTTAAAAGCAAAAGTCGGGTGTGAAAATGAATCTGAGTAGTTGTAAAAACCCAAATTCTAAAACGAATTGGGCCCAAGTGAAAACCCTAAAAAACTATACCCACAAATTGAATCAAAAGCTTCAACTATAATAAAACCCTAACCCTATAACGCACATTTTTAGAGTTTTGGGACTACGCCGAATTAATCTTCTGCTTCTGAGGCTACTGCGAAGATGGTGAAGGGACGCCAAGGAGAACGTGTCAGGTACTCTTCAATTTCACTCTATATACTTTCTCTTCTTCGTTCTACTTTGCATGTTTATGCACTCGTAGAATTGGATCTGATGCTATAGTTTTATATTTTTTTATGCTATTTATTCGTTTGCATTTTAGTCATTATTTTTCGTATGTTTTCGAAGCTCAAGGGTCTGGTTTAGTAATTAAGACTGTTTTAATTCGGCTTCAGTCACTGTAGTAATCGCGAGTAATTTGATGATACTCTCAGATAAATATATTTGATTTGGAGAAATTAAACCACTGTTCAACAATCTCCTCAGTGTAGATTTGAATTATTTTATTTTTAGTTCGTTTATAGAGTGACGCCCCAAACTGGTGTTGATAAAAAAATTGGAAACCTATTTGTTGCCTGATAAATGAAAAGTATGTAATTCGCGCTTCAAAATCTCTAATTTCAAATAAATTATTTTCAATTTTTTGGTTATTTTTAATGGTAGTGTAAGGTCATTCAGTGGGACTGTTTTCACTGACATTTGAGATATTGTAGTATCAAATTTTTATTTTTCATTTTCTATGACCTAATAGGTCTGTTTTTTCAAAACGATCAATTTGGGTGTTTACACTCTATTTTATCAAATATAATTTTGGATATTTACTCTATTTTTTATTCATGTAAAGTAAGCTAATGTTATACTTCTTTTCCATTTGTATTAGACTCTATGTGAGGGGTACCGTCCTTGGATACAAAAGGTAAATTCTTCTTGTCCTCTATAATTTTTACTAAATTTGTGCTCTCTGTTAGATGCCTTGGCTTAGTACTTGCACTTTTATCTTGATGTTGTTTTTTAGATCCAAATCAAACCAGTACCCAAACACATCTTTGGTCCAAATCGAAGGTGTGAACACCAAAGAAGAGGTAGCTTGGTATGCTGGCAAGCGATTGGCATACATCTACAAGGCCAAAGTGAAGAAGAATGGAACCCATTACCGCTGCCTATGGGGCAAGGTTACAAGGCCTCACGGTAACAGTGGTATTGTTCGTGCAAAATTTAAGTCAAATCTTCCTCCTAAATCAATGGTATTAATTTTGGCAACACTTTTTTTTACTATTATCTGTGTTTTATAATATAATATTATCTTAACTTTGAGTTTGGATACATTTCAGGGAGCTCGGGTAAGAGTGTTTATGTATCCAAGTAACATATGAGGTAAACCGATTTTGTCCCTTTTCACTCCACTTTATCTTTCAATGAATCATTATGTGTTTTTATTCTTTTTGTCAGTTGATGGGGTGCATTTCTGAATTTTCAAATACATTCATGTCTTGTATGTAAATGTAAATTGCTCGTATAATTATAAAAGTTTGAAAACAGAGAATCAGTTCTTGTGTTCTTGTTGTGTACATTTAATTTGTGCACCATAATATCTTATGTTGAGGTTCTTATGCTCAAGAGTTATGAGGTCCTTGTACAGCTATACACTAGGTAATTGAAGAATTATATAGATCTGAATAATTGTAATTGTAACGTTCAAATGTAACTTATGTTTTAATAATTGTCATTTTAACGAGAAATGTAGATTATTGTTTAGTATCCCATCAGAAGAATTTGAGTTACTGTTGTATGGTTACTATTTAAGTTCCATCAATCAATATCTGCAATGTTTTCAATTTTGCAATTTCTCCTGTCTAGCCGTAGTCCTGTGTTTTATTTACTGTATCTTAATGTTACATTGAATTTTTTGTTTCAGATTCGGTTGATATGGTCAGTAGAGTTGGAAGATTTTTAGCTTCAAGGATTTTTGTTTCATTTCAACTATTGAGAAATTGTTTTTCTTTTTAGACTGTTATATTATGGAATGGTGTATTCTGCAGTATTGGCTATTGTCCATGAAATATTATACAGCACTCTTTGTGTGGACTTCTTTATCTCATGATTACAATGTTTGTTTCTTATTACATTTATATTTACAATCTTAAAGAAAATTTAGTTAATAAAGTGGAGAACAGTTTAGGTAGTGAAGTCGATGCACATGTGATGTTGCAATAGGTAAAACCAAAATTAGCTAAAAAATGTAGAACAGTTACCTTGACATTTGATGCGGTCAAAATTTCAATTTAGTATTCAAATAATTAAATTTGACTTTATGT
The DNA here is from genome assembly GCF_000331145.2 of Cicer arietinum. NCBI lineage: Eukaryota > Viridiplantae > Streptophyta > Magnoliopsida > Fabales > Fabaceae > Cicer > Cicer arietinum. The sequence continues at coordinate 72,682,296 of NC_021162.2, forward strand.
TTTTGCTTAGTTCTAATTTACTTTTGGTTTGTTGGTTTAATTGAATATATGTTTCGACAAGGGTCCTCTCAAATGGTTTTTACAGAATTCTCAAAGTTTTTCATAAATAATGAAATATATTTGGTTCAAATCTAGCTACACCATTTTGTCACCTTAGCTCCGAAACCTGGATAAGTGTGCAAAGTAATACAATGTCAGTCTCAAAGAGGAACGGTTCCGTTTGAAGAAACTTGTGGATGCAGCAAAAACACCACCACGGGAATTGTGCATTTTAAACTTTATGATAAAAATTGAGCTTATAGGGTAATTTGCTGAGGGTTCAAAACATTGTTATTCAACATCTTATCATGTCGGTTAGTCGAGGTACTCCAAGAGGTTAGTCAAGCTGCCAATGATGTTTAGAACCATGTTCGAGCAGGAAGACAGGATAGGTTTAATTTCAAGTTGACAAATTATAGTAAGCAATGCTGACGGCATATTACACAATTTGTTCCAAGGTTTTAGTTGAAGCCAGGTGTTGAAGCATCCCCATAAAATACGGGGAATTATCCGGATATGAGAATCCGATGGTGTTTTTTTTATTTCATCTTTAAACAAACATGAAGAGTTGGATGAATAATCACTATCTTAGAATGATGTTTTGGTCTATCCAGTAGTTTTGCTACTTTGGTTGGGCTTCAGCATAGGAGGCCCAGACTTTTAGACCCATGTTTGCAACGTGGCACCTGTTATAATACACATTCACTGTATTTTATTTAGAGAAGTAATAACAATACACCCTTTAATATATATATTTTTAATAAATTATATTTGATCGACTAAAATTTATATAGGTCACTCAGCAACACATGAGTCCCATGAATATTTTAACTCGTTAAAGAAAATGTGTTTGGAAATGTGTGTCAAAGAATATATTAATGGTATTATTCTTTTATTTATGAAGGAATATTTTAGCTACATGCACATTCTCTGTGTTCTTAATATTTTTTAAGTTTAAATATGTTTTCGGTCCCTATAAATATACTACTTTTTGATTTTAGTATTTATAAATCTTTTTGTTTGAATTTAGTTCCTGTAAAATCAGAAACAATTGGTTTTAGTCTTTAACGTCAAATCAAAAGTTACAAAAAAAAAGTTGACAAACCGCTGTGACACGGAAGAATACATGTTTTCTAAAAACTCCTAAACTCCACTTTTAATTTCTATTCATATTTTTTTTATTATAAAATAACACTAATTTTTAAATGATAATTAATAAATTTATTAATTAATAATATAAAACAATTTAATTTTTAATATATGATAAACGAAGATGTGTTGGTGTGCATTTATAGGATCACATCTTCTGACGTTCTTTTTTTGTAATGTTGATTTGACGTTAGAGACCAAAATCGATCGTCTCTAATTTTATAGGGACTAAATCCAAATAAAAAAACATACAAAGATTAAAATTAAAAAATGATATATTTACATGAACCAAAGATATATTTAAACCTACTTTTTATATTTAAACCTACTTTTTATAATTACAATTATAGTTGACTAAAACATACTCTTTCTAAACAATGAGTGAACATATTCTATCAAATGCTTGTAGAAGTTATTAAGGTACATATGTTAATATATGTACTCATTTTGAAAAAATGCTAAGCTAGTAAGAAGGTTGGTTACAAATCAACTCTATTTTGATTCTACAAAATTAATCACTGAGATATCTGATTAAGCAATAGTGGTTTGATCTCAGAAAAAGGTGTTCATTGTCAAACGTCTTTCGATTGAATCTTAGGATCTTTATTGCTGTTCTTATTTTGTAGTTTGGTTTTCTAGAGGTTGTAGTTTATTAGTTGGGCCTAGCCTCTTTTAGTTTAAAAAAAAAACTATCTCTTCAAACTTAAAAATTTGTTGTTCGAATAATTTGAATTTTCTAAAACACTTAAGAAATATTGTGCGAATAAATTTTTTGTGTGTTTCAATAAATTTAAATTAAGCATTTTGAAATAGATATAGAATCTCATGGAACGAAATAGTTTCACATTCTAGTAAAATCTAAATTAATTTTTCTAAAACATATTCAAAATCTCATAGAAGTGATAGAATTTTTTAAAACTTACGTTTTCAAAAAAGAATTTAAAGATTTGTGGAAATAGAATGATATTGGTGGAGGCAAGAGAGAAACTTTTAAAAAAGCATTAATCCCAAAAATGGTAAGTAGTCTTATCTCTTCAAATTTTGCTTTTAAAGTGGTTTGATTCAAAGTTGTTAATTATGGATCAAAGCTTTTTCCATTAAGAAGAACGTGATGTTCCAACTTTCTAATGAATTATTATTAATTATGCCATCTGTCCTAAAATATATAAGGAAAAATGAATTAAATAAAATTGATTTATTTAGATAAAATAAATACACCAATTGTTTTAAATAATTTTTGGTATATATTTCAAAACATATGGAGTATTATGTAGTGGTTTCTCTCTCTCTCTCTCTCTCTATATATATATATATATGTATATTCTTTTGCATAGCATATACTTCAACTTAGCTTTGTTGTGATCTAAGTATTATCATGCGATGGAACTGAATTGTATGCATTTATAATCAATATATTTTGATTGTTTGATTTTAATTGAATAATTCAAAATTTCTATTTGTATTTTAATCAAATAATTATAAACAAATATTTCGATGGTCATAAATATTATGACAGGATAATTACATACAATTTTGACAAAATACAATATAATTTCACCAATAGGATATATAGCATTGATTTGTTGCGCCAATAAGTGATACATGTGATGATTATTGTCATGTATTTAGTGGATAAGAGTCACCAATAGGTCATGGTTGTTGACATTACAAAAACAGTGTACAATCATTTTGAATAGTTTGAAACATGACTTGACGAAGGTCCTTTTTTCTTTATTCTCCCACTAGTTTGTGTATTTTGATTTTCAATTGGAGATGCAATAACCATATTTTGACTAGAGCGATATATTACATTATAATCTTTTTGTACAGGGTTTCCCCTGTGCCAACTTTACACTTAAGATATTTATTGATGTATCAATTATTGTCTCTTTCATTTTGTCAAAAATAAAAGTTAATTTTTCTTCCATAGTCATCCTTTTAGAGCTGAGAAAGTAGAAACGGAACTTCAGCAATAGATTATTTCATAGAACGTTTGAATGCACATGGATAATCTTTAATAAAAATAAAAATAAAGAATATGGATAATCTTGGTCTACAATGATATAATTTTTTAATATATGTCTACTAGGTACTATTAAGATTTGTACCAATCACTTTATATTAACTTATACTATAAATTAGCTCAATCCTACAGCTTCATATGATATATTGATGCATCAAAAACTTTTCCATCTTAGTGTGAGTTTGACATACACATATCTTGTGTTGTGTCCCCTGAACATTTGACACGTGTCCGAAACTTTTGCATCGAGAGTGTGGTGATTAATTGTAGTGGAAATTGAGGGGTTGTCCACCCACTAGATTAGAAAATGGGAAATCATCAATCTAACTTACTTCCCAAATAAAGCTAAACAAAACAAATTAAAGACACTAATCTCATTTTTGGTTTAAGATAGAAAAGATCAAACAAACGCGTCTTGGAGCATTGCTTTCAACTTCACATTGATTTGAACACCACAAACTACACATGCATATGCATATGCATCATAATTATTATTTACACGGTTGTATCGGTAAGATTCAATATCTAAAAGATTTATTCCGTGAAAGAACCGCTTATTTTTTTATGCTTAGAAACTTTTTATAAAATTTAAATTTTATCAATCTAATGTAATTAAATAACTCTTGTCCTGCTATAAGGTCACGACTCACGGATGATGATACAAAAAAGAAGGTATACTCTTGTCACGGACCCACAAAATCCACACAAAAAGGATCTTGATGTTGAGATAAATTGAAGCGCATTATTGATAAAAAAAAATGAGACTTTATCGACATTCAAAATTAACACGTTTCTCGTTAAATTTTAATATCATTGATAAAAGTAGATATTGTTAAATTGGATGTTTTGTTATGGATTTAAACACTAGACCCGACAGTTGTGTAAATTAATTACAGTAAAATTTATTATTATTTTTCTTTTAAATTTTTTTAATATATTTTATTATTATTAAAATTAAATCGTTAATAAAATTAAATGATGTATAACTCATATTTTAAAACTCTTAATTTAATTAATTTTAATAGATATTACAATAATACATGAATAAATTAAAAAAATTATTAATAAAAAAATTTATAATATCGATAACAATAAAAATTGTCATACAAAAGGTATGTTAATTATTCAAATGAAATCATTTAGGCGCACGTACGTGGAAGACTTATCAATTTCGATCTTTTAGATATTTTTAATTATTATAATATTTATTCATAATCTTCCTGTTCTTAACTGAATCATATTTGCTAAATTCATATATATCCATATCCATGAGTTTGATTGAATATAAATACACCTTACACAAAATCAAATTTTCATTTGAATCTGAATGTAAATAGAACAAATACACAAGACGGACTATTAAGTATCAACAACATTGATACACATACCAATTATATTCTCCAACACTCATTTTATTTTTATTTATAACTTTATATTATATCATCAATGTATCATATTATTCTATTTTATCTTTGTATTTCTCAAAGTACATACATCCTATAGAGAAACACAACATTTTTCATTAAGGGCAGACCCACAATTACTAGGGATCATATTCACATGAAATCTAAGCTAAATTAAATTATTGAATAATTAATTGCTCAAACTAATAAGTGCTCTAAAGAGCACTCATAAGAAAACTTCAATTAATTTTTTTTTTTATCGAAAACAATAAATTTTGAACTTTTAAAATAAAATTTTTATATTTAGTGACTTAACAAGTATTTTTGAAGTAAACTTGTTAACATTCCTCATAATTATATATTAATGTTAAAAAATAGACTAGATAACGAGTAATTAGTTTATGCACTCATTACATTTTTCTCCTTTTATTTAGAAAATAGTAATATTTCATTAATAAAAAACAATACATAATTATAAAAATAAGAAAATAAAAAGACTAAACTAAACTAAAATCTACGTTCTATAATTCCATCATAATTTTTTTTCCACACATAGTTAAAGACAAATAGTTATATTTATCCCACTATATATCAATTTTTTAATCTCGAACTCAAATTAGCTGTACCTAATTTTTTATTTGTTCAAGTTAATCATCCATTTGTTAATATTATGAAGAATGAAGAAGATATAATAATGATGGCAGCTACCAATTTTAATATTTACTCTCTTTTTCTACAGCCTTTTAATAGCAACTTACCATAGTAACTAATAAATTTCTCTTGGAAAGTTTTTTTTCTCTATTTTGTCTATATTTATATTCCATTATTGTATTCATTCATCATCTCGAATCCAACAGTGTGTTCATCATGGCCCCTCCCATTTAACTCTGGCTCCACCCTTCTTGAGTATTGCTCTTAGCTAGGCAAATGTAAAAATTACCCCTAGTGATTTAGACTTCACTAGCATCTCTCATTTTGGGCTTAAAGGAAAATTATGAAAATGTAATAGTATTTCAAAGTTGTAGAGGGTTGAGTTTAAAAGCAAAAAGAATAAAAATAATCAGTTTTAATGTTTTTATTTTATTTTTTTTATTTTTATAAATGTTAATGGCTAATATGTTATATGTAGGAATGAAAATGGGTAGAGTACTATAGTATCCGTCTCTATACCCGCAATTTAAAAAAATATACATATAGGTACTTGTAGTGTTTTAGGTATCAAATTTAATATCTATACTCTTATCTTTTGGGTACCTAAATACTCATACTCATTCTCCGCACTTTAACTAAAATAGATAGATAAATAAATGATATTGTTGTAATTAAATTTAAAAATTATCCAAATATCTTAAATCCAATCATAAAATATTGTAAATCAAAATATTTTATAATTCAAAACATTTGAAATGAACACACGTTACAATACATATTCAAATATCCATAATAATACTTTATGAAGTTGCAAGTCATAGACGAAATTATTTGAGATATCTAAAAATTGATAGAAAGTTGCAAGTATAATTATAGAGTTATGATTAATAAGACTTAGTCTTAGTTATAAAGTCACAATTATTTACTTATTCATCAAAATCAAATTCTTAAAAAGTTTGTAAATGTTTATCTTTCGATTATAAATATTATAGTGGTTCAATGATATTAATATATGTTAAAATATAAAAGAAAACAATTAATTAAACTAAATATTAATATAATAAATAAATAAATAAATAATAGATTTATATAATTATGGGTGCGGGGTAGATGGATACTATAATACTCGCATCCGCTTAATTTTATGAGTAATTATTCGTCTCTGTGTTTATATTCATTACGTGAATTTTTATCCTACTAATTAATTTTTGTGTGTGGGTATCTAATGGATGTAGTTATACGGTAGTAGCAAGTTTGAGCTCTGAATTTATTTCATAATTTTCTTCAAAAATCTCAGCTCGATGTTGTGATTTTAAGGATACACACATATATGGGTCTACATGGGTGCAGGTCGACTCGACAACCCGATCATCCAATCCAACACAACCCAGTTTTTACCTGTACCTAGTCACTTTCGGGTCCGACCCAACCCAACCCGATGAAACCCGCTTATATTTGGTTCGGGTAATGGGTTTAACAATTTGAACCTGTCGATCCGTAGACGTTATAGTTTTACATAATAAATGTGTAAACGAAAAACTTATGGTTATGTTTATAATGAATTTAGTTTAAATTTTTTACATTTGTTAAATACAATTTTTTTAGTTAAATACAATACATTTGAGTTAAATACTGTTGTTTTATGTACTTGATGATTGTTAATTTTTTTTGTTGTTGAGAGGTTGATGATTTTTTTAAATAATTGAATGATTTGATTGAAATTTTATAGTTTTTAACATATTCAAGTATTAAATATATTTTCATCCAATATATTTTTCCGTAAAATAAAAAATAAGTTATTATTTATATATAACCCGTCAACCTAATCCGTTCTTGATTGGGTCGGTTCGATTCGAGTTAAATGAAAAAAAATACGAATTTAATACTTAACTCAACCCAAAAATAATTGATTGGATGAGTATCGAATTTTATCAAAATCGGCCCAACCTAATCCACGTACACCTCTACCCAGATATGTCCTTTTATCGTTAGGGAACTTTTATTTTTGTAAGAGAAATGTCTAGTGGACCCAAATAAGATGAGTTATACACAAACCTTTTTAAACGTGTCATGTGTGAAAAGAACAAATCTAAAATTCTGATTTCATATATGTAAATCTTTCTGTACCCACCATTTGTTACAAATATATACGGTTGATTGTGAATTTGTGATACATTAGGGTTAAAAGAAATATACCAATCACTAAGTTTAATTTTTAATATAAGAAATTATAAATTTATAATTCAATTAAATATTAATATTTTAAAGAAAAAATTACAAAACTTTAAAAGATATGCATAGTGAATATATAAGTAACTAAAATCCAAACACATATTAAAAGATAAATTCATTTGAAACAATAAAAGTAATTATGTGTATGATTAATTAAATAAATTTATCTTTGAAGAAAATTAAATTAGATAAGCACTCACTTAAAATTGTGAATTTTATAAAGCTTTCCACTCGAATAATAACTTATACAATTGATACTAAAAATTGTAGTTATCACTACGAACTCCACTAAGAAAAACTACAAATCCATAACAATGACATTACTCATTCCCATAAACTATTTTAATATAGACTAAAAATATGGATTAATTAATTTTACATACGTGCCTTAAATTAGTTTCTATTAAGCAGAATTTTGATGCATGAATCGTTTAAGGATATGGATGACCTCTTTTGCAACTTGTGAATATGAATCATGTGTGAAAAATCCATGTTCACACCCCTCAAACTCAACATATTTAATGTCTTTTCCCATTCCTTTCAACCTTTTAGCATAGTCTTCAGCTCTATCTTTAAGCAATTCATTGCCACCAACAATCACCAAAATGGGATCAAGCTTCAATTGTTCAAGATTTGGGCTGCTAGGTCCAAATGGATTCGCAAATGGATGATCTCTGCTCTCTCCAACAGGCATCGATAGCCTCCAAAATCTGAAAAATTGGAAATGGTAAAAAAAATTAATACAAGTAAACAAATTATCACATTTTTTTTAATTTTACCCTCAAATTCAACTCATCACAAAATGAAATAATTAGTCAAGTTCTTTTATGGTTAAAAGGGTTCCATGATATGGTATTTTAAGATTAAAAATATAATGTTAACTGTATATCTATATTGATTAAATCGCGGAAAAGGTTTAAAAATAAAATATCGAAAGTAAGAAAGAAATTTTAATTTTAAATTTAAGAAACTTACGTAACTACTAATTAATTAACATTTTTCTACCATGAAAAAAATTCTTCGATTGAGAAATAAAAATTTAGTTTATCATTACTATTCTATCAAGCATTTTTTTACTAGTATTTATATTAAACATTTAAAGAAAATATACTTTTTGCATGAAAAAGAAAAAAGAAAAAAAAGTCTATGTAATATAGACCTCCATAAAAATTGTCAAAAATGGATCCTTATTATTTTTAAAAAAGATAAATTTTATAAGAATGAAAAATAAATCTAATATTTTATTAAAATTTATTAAAAAAAATGTAAGACCCATCTATAGAATAGGGCTGTGCTAGACAATCCCAAAATTTATTTGGTATATATTTTAATTTATAAACTTATGCATCAAGTTTCCATTAAAAAACATTTATGTATCAAGGTCCAACCTATTAGACTTCTAAAAAAAGTAAAATTTTTATTTCATAAATAATTTTATATTTTAAAGTGTCCAAAAATTAATTTTTAATAAAAATTAATAACTTTACTAAAATATTAATAATGAACATTTTAAAACATCACATATTAAAATTGGTCTTACGTTAATATGCATCAGGGCCGACCTTATCATCAAGACATATATTACAAAATCCTACTTTAACTTTAAGAATCTCACGATCAATGTTTTGTCCTTCTCATGTAATTTTTTTATTGAGTCATAAAAACTAAATATTTAATCGTGGTCACCATTCTATTGCGAACTTTATTTCATTGTCACATTTGAATAAGGTACCGAAAAGTTGTCTTTATTTGTTGCTACTTGAGAAGCATATTGGATAAGGCCAGGAATAAATTTTACTACTATATATATAAAGATAAGGTTAGGAATAAATAAATTATTTGGAATTCGAATGAAATATAAAAAATAAAATAAAATCAGAGTATGTGCTTTTAAAATGGTCTTGAGATAAATTCTCTAAAATTTATTTGGTCTTTGAAAAATAAAAAGTATCAATTTGATTATAAAAAATCTCAAGTTATTGTCAAATTAATAACTTTAGCTAACTTGTAAGAACATTTTAATTCCATAAGATATTCTTGTGATGCTATTCGGACCGATATTTGAATTTTTTAGGATTACATTAGTATATTTTTCATCTTCAAACGACCAAATAGACCCCCATATGGCATATATATCCTATGGAATGAGGAAAAGTTAATGATTTTGTCCTTTAAGAATATCGAATTGTACATGTGTTGATGGTTGATTAGTGAATAAAATCGTATTTAATTGCAAAATCTTATTCAAATCTAAGACGCTGATTTATCGGTTGAATTAAACTTTATGAATCCTCTTGCATCTTGTGTATAATAACTCTACATTTTAAACTTATTATATTGTTTTTTATCACATATTTCATGGCCATTCGAATTGGAGAGTAACTACAAAAACCCGATGAGTTTGAAAGCAATGGAAACCTACTTTATAAAAAAAAGAAAGAAGAAAAAGTTTATGACAATAACGTATCTATAATATTCTCCATAATTTGTGGACAAAATTCTCACGATATGCGCGTGTGGTGTCGCCAACAAGGACTCATCAAGTGTTTTCACTAATCACTTCAATTTTGTGATAATTTTAGCATTTCCAAACCATCATTGCCGTATTGATTTCCTACTTTTAAATAACAATCATTACATAATTTTTTTTTTCACAATAAATATCGTTTAAAATTTTTATACGTTTAAAAGATAAAATATTTATTTTACTAAATTATTCAATTTAATTATATTTGAATTATTAATCATTATCAATAAAAAATACAATAATATTTTAAAAATTATCTATATAATAATCATTAAATATTATAAAAAATTAATTAAAATTATATTTAAAATTGTAAAAGACATCGATTTTGAGATTTTTTTTTATTAAAGTGGACTAATTATGATACGGAGGAAGTATAGACTTGTTCTGATCTTAAATATAGCAACTTTTAAATCAACAAAAGATGATTTATTTAATCCAATTTTCGTTGACCTTAAGTTGAGTTTTTATATATTGTTTTTAGATTCAAATATAAACAAAAATAATTATATCTCCACTAATTAATTATGAATGCTAGTTAACTTTATTTAATTTTTTTTATGTAATCAAAATATTGACTGTATTCTCCGAATTTAATTTTTTTATGTAATCAAAATACTAAGTGTATTCTTCGAATTGCTACTTCTTTTTATTTAATTTTTTGAGTGTGTCTAATACAAACTTATAAAAAATATCTAAAATGGATCTTTACTATTTTTAATAAAAAATAAATTTATCAATATAAAAAACGAGAATAGATAAAATATTTTATTAAAGTTTATTTAAAATAGTGAGATTTATATTTGAACTAAGACAATGTTAGACAACTCCTTAATTTTCTATGACATTTTGCTTTATGAGAACATTAATTGAATATTACTTTTGGAATCTTAACATTAATATATGATGAAGTCGGTTATAATTTATTCATACACAAATCCATCAAACATAACAATTTTTTACTTGTATTTAATAGAGAAGAACAAACATTTATGTTAAAGGTTGTTTTGCATTAAAAAAAGTAGTGTTGACCAATAAGCAAAATTGATATAGATGGTAAAATTATCATTTTTCTACAAAGATGATAAAATTTATCATTGGTGATTTTTCTAAAATAATACCTTTTAGTACGTATTATCAAGAAACTAATAAAATAAATATATTTATTATAATTAGAAGGAAAAAAATCACCAATCATAGCATTATTGTATTAGTATTAAATAGTTTAAAAATAATTAGTTTTTATTATAATAATTAAATATATTTTTGTTTTGTTTGTAATAGTATTAAGAAGAATATCATAAAGATATAAAGCTAGAACCTTACAAGGTGGAAAGGGGTATATACCAAATAATGGTATGACATGGCTTGTATGTTGTGTGTCACATATACCATGCCATGGCAGACATTTGTATTGGTCTATATAAATTACTCCTTTCGTTTTAAAATAACTAACGAATTTGTAAAATGAAATTGTTTTAAAATAAATAATTATTTTAATTTTTTAATATATATTTTTTTATTGTATTATTTAATTAATATTACTTGTATTATTTATAATGTATTATCTTTCATTATATATTTAAGACATTAATAATGTACCAATACTAACAAAAATAATTTGATAATGATATTCTCTAACATTTAATTTATATATTTTTTAATTAGTATGAAATGAATAGATGACTTAATTATTTTAGAATGTAAGGGTACATGTTATTTGTCTAAACTTCTGAACAAATGATCGGGTGCCATTTTCGCAATGCTTCATAAAAAGTAGGTGATGTTTTTTTAGTATAAATTAGGTTTAGACGTTATTAATGAAATGTTAATCTACCAAAAAAAAAAAAAAATCAAAATATTGAAAAGCAATAATGTGGATGGAAATTGCATGTGAACATATAAAAGTTCTCAAATAATTTAATCATGATTATGTACGAATTAAATATTATTATTAATTACCAACTTCTGACTTACATATATTTTGCATAAGAAACACATAGTATTATAAAACATTTTGTTTCAACGTGGATGATATAAAAATGTTAATTACTAATTATTTATCACGATTGTAATTAATTTTTTCCGACTTGGTAAAACAGCAACTTAACAACAATTGAGATAGTAGTTGTTTTTTTACAAAAGTATTACCATAATGTTAGAAGAATAGTGCTAACAGTATTCTGTTTACGACTCTCTTTTTAATATAGAATTCATATTGAGTAGGTATACTACTTTGGACTAAGGGATTAAAAATTTAAAAGTGTTAGAAGTCAAAGAAATATAGCGAAAAAATTAGTATTATATGAAGGTGGATGCTACATTTCTTGGTGGATCACTTTTAAAAATCATTAGAAGATCTAATGATATAGAAAATATTGCTCAAAGTATAATTTAACATTTGTTTTGGTTTGAGTTTGATTAAAATATAAATAAATAAATAAGTAAATAAATGTATTTTTTCAAATTTATTTCGTCCAAATTAATTTTAATAAAGTAATCTTTTTTAGTTATAAAGACTAAAAAACCCATTAATTGATGAGTATCATTATATTTAGAGTTTTATATAGTTTTTAAGTACTAATAATTAGTGAATCATTTATTAATATTTTATATATATAAGATTTATTGACTAAATCACAAGAATTAATAAAATTTATTGATAAATTGAATTGTTTTATTAATTTAATCTTGAAAATAGAGAAATAATTTATTTTATATAATATTTATTACAAATTGTATAAAAAAATTATAATATAATTAATAATATGTTAGTAAAAAATAATTAACATAATTATAAAAGAAAAAGAAAAAAAAAATAGATACAAGAGTTTGAGTAATATCTAACTTTTTAGGATAAAAAAAAAAGAAGGTAAAATGTTGTAAAACAAAAATTACTCTGACCTGTCTAGTAAGTCAAGATTCAACGTTGGTTCGGAGGGTCCTTCCTCGGACTTGGTTCGAACCTCCCCGCCAAAAAACGGCGCCAAAAGAACATAACCTCTTATCCGAACCGGTTCAATAGCGGTTGGATCCGAACCAAACCGAACCGCAAGCTGGTGCGCAATGTTCCCACCAGAAGAATCACCCACGACAAACACACGGTCAAAGTCAACGTCCTCACTCAACCATGTTTCTCCCTCCTTCAAACTCAACCCTTGTCTCTGAATCCACCTCACCGCATCGACGGCGTCTTCCACCGCGGCAGGAAGACGGTGCTCCGGTGCAAGGCGATAGTCCGGTGCAACCACCACCGCTTGAAGAGCCGAGGCGAGACGCACGCAACAGTTGTGAATGTGGGGCCACGTACGTGAGCCGAAACAGAAGCCTCCACCGTGAAGGAACACAATGATTGGAAGTTTGTTTTTTTTAATGTTGTTGTTGGGTTTGTAGAGACGGAGAGAAAGGTTGAATTTTTTGTTGAAGAGAGTGTCTTTGAAGGTTACGGAGTTGTCTTGGATAATGGGAACTTGGAATTTGATGCTGTTGGAACGGTTAATGGAACCGTCACTATAGAGTTGGAGGAAGCCCATGCAATCCTCTACTACGTGCGGAAGGGAATCCATTAATTAATATATTATTCTATGATATAATATTCTTGTCTTTAATGTTTTATTTGCAAATGCAAATTTCAAATGATGCTTGAGATGCTACGAGGGAGGAAAATATGTATATATAGACCCACAATGCTCGATCGGGGTACGTTTGCTATTAATGTAACATATTCAGGGTAATTGTGTAATTTTATAATGATATATA
>NC_021162.2:72696111-72712185 GCF_000331145.2 Cicer arietinum
TTAAAAAAATAAAGAGGATAAACAAATTTTATATATATAAAAAAATTAATTTTAATATTGAATATATTTATATATATATATATATATATATATAGTAAAAACTATATCCATTTATTTAAATTGATAAAATACATCAAAAATAATACAAATTTATAGTTGCTAAAATCAAAATAAATAAATTTACAAATAAATTAACTTACTATATCAATGTTAATAGCATGTCGAAAAGTGCTATCAACATATTCTTTAATATACTCTATTTGATTTACTAAAATTTATATAGGTCCACAAAAATATGTAACTCTCATATAAATTTGATTATTGATATTTTAACTAATTAAATATAGTATATTTTAAAAAGTGTGTTGGTATATTATTCCAATAACATTAAACTATAAAATGACTATAAATGTGATAAAATTAAAGCATTTAAAATGTCTATAAAATGACTATAAATATATATTCAAATGACCATATTAATAATGTTGACAATGTCAAAATAATTATTTTTATTAAATTTTACTAACTAAATCATGAATTAAAAATTGTTTTTAATTATTCAAAGTTTGAATCCTAAACCTTATTTTCATAAAAAATTAAAGTCCTACCTCAATCACTTAAACTATGCACTTGGGAATAAAAGTATGTTTGTATTGATAAATACTTTCACTAACTCTTTTAAGAAAAATATATTTTGTCAAAAGTTTCAACCATCTTCAAATGAGATCACACTACAATAATGTTAGAGACGATTCTACATTATAGGATTTGGAATTTGGGACTCAACTATGGTATATTTTTTAGTTTAGTTTTCGCCCGCATAAAAATATAAAAATAGTTTGACAATATAAGACATACATTTTACATAAATATAAATAGAAAGTTATATATAAGATAAAAGAGAGATTAAACTTTCACTTATTTAATTAATTTGTCTTTTTATCCTTCTGTATCCAATAAAAGGTATTTTAATCCTTCTAATATTAAACTTGGAAATTGATGTGAAATTACCACAAAATTATATGTATTTTGTACAAATTTATAATATTTTACCTTTATGAAATATTATTGTTTATTCTCCTAAAAATAATATTGCTTATTAATCTAAAAAAAATAACATTGCTTATTTTATACACTTGGAGAGAGAAAAAATTAAAAAAATGATGTAATAAATATTTACACGCTAAACAAATTGAATACTAATATATAGCCCGACTTTGACCACAATTATGTGATTTGATTTCACTTTTAACACATGATGATATAACATTTTATAATTAAAAAATTGATAAGCACTATTGTACCAAAAAAAGAAAATGATAAACAATAGAGCTGTCTCAAGCACCGAATTTCCCGGTCAAAAAAAAATATTTGAAGATAAAATATTTAGTCAAAAATAACAATTTAAATTATGAGGGAAAAATTATGGATTGTATAAAGTTACAAATGAGATAATTGAGAGACTAAAAAAATTTAATTTTAAAATAAGTGAATTATTTTCATAAATAATAAAAAGAAATAGTATAATAAATCATTATTTATTTTGTTTGTAGATGGAGTGTTAAACACTACTTGTAAAGCTAGACACAGAACTGTGATGTCTTTAGTTTGAAACAAATATATATACATGATATTCAATGTATCAATTTCATGATAATTTCTTTATCTTGGTTAAAAAAAATCTTATAAACATATGTGCTAGTCTTTGAGATATTTAAATTAGCTTTTTTTGACTAAATTTTAAGTTCTAGTTCAATCGATAAATACTAAAATTATTAGATTGTACATAATATTTCAAATTCGAAAATCTAAAATTCTACAATTATGTGTATGAGTTTTTGATAGTATTAATCATCTCCTCTACAAAGAAATAAAATAGTGTCATTTTTTTATAATTGTACTTTTAATAAAATTTATCACCAAATTTATATTTTACTTTATCTATTTTAAATATTAAAAGAAATGATTACTCCTAATTTTATATGTAAATATTTGAATATAGTAGATAGGATAAAAATTAATTAATATTTTTTAATTATTAACAAAAAAAAAGTAATTATTATATTTCAACACTAAACAAATAAAAAAATTATACCTGATTGACGGATAAAATTTTTTTTGACAACTAATTTGCGGACAAAGTATTCAGAGCATAGTAATTTTTTTTACCGACTACCCTAATTATAAAAATATTTCATACAATATAATTTGGTGAAAAAAATAAAATATAGTAACTACTCCCTTCATTTATATCTATTTTCTTAAATTTTGAAAGAGAAAAACATATGTTTAACTTTTTTATCCCAACATCTATTGTTTTCTCTTCAGTTTTATTCTTTAATTCTGTCAAAAAAAATTAGTCTTTCATAAATATTTTATGCTTCATCGGTGGCTGTACTAGCGTAATTTTTCGAGGGGAATAAACTATATTTTAGTTGTAATTTTAGATGATTTTTTTGTTTATTGAAAATGTTGCAATAATTTTTTATAAAAATCAAGCATAAAAAACAAAAGCAATTAACAAAATAAAAATAATTTAAGCCATTGGCAATTTCATCCTTGTTGTTTTATTATTGTTGTATTCATTTATAGTATTTATGCTATATTTGTTGTCTTTAGATGAGATAATACAATTATCGTTGGTACGAACTCGAGATATGATGTTCAACTTAAAAATATCGATATTTATCGATTAAACTAATAACTATACATTATTTGTCTATAAAAAATGAGTATATATATATAATGACTGTACATTATATCGATATTTATCGTTTATAACAATAATTAATACTTCAATGAAAATTCATGTTAAAAAAATATTAAATTAATTGAAAAGATTCTTAAAATGAACATATCATTTTTTATTTATAGAACTTGTGAATACTTAACTACTAATTACTTGATAGGTGACTCGTCTGACCAATTACCTATAATAATCTAACTAACTTCTAGTTTCTAATAAAGATTAAATATCTTATTATAAATGAGGACAATTCTAAAGTTAAAAATTAGTTTTGTAGCAATTGAATCAAACATAACCTAAATTCTTAAAATAATCCTATTAAAGAAAACATTTGTGAAATAAACTATAAATTACACAAAATCAGTGATATTGACTGTTGAGAAAATATTTTAATTAACTAGTGAAAATTTGTAAGGAGGATTGTGGAGATCCGACGAATTAATAGATAAGATATCACACTAAAAGATGGTGATTGGTGCTTTTGTTGGAAGTAAGAGTTGGATCCATGTAGACATGTTTCATTTTTTAAGGTGTAAATATTGCAACTACTAGTGTTAGTGGTGGTGCCAATAGCAGCCATATCCTAGCTATTATAGTTTAGTTCATTTAATAATGGATTAAGCAATTATATTAGTATATCTTAAGCTCACTTCTGGTGTTTTATAGTGGCATGAATTATATACAAAAGGCACTACAAATCGTCTGTCATGTCTACAAAGTAGAAATCATTTTTTGTTTGAAAAATATTGTTTTGAAATCTATCTCATTAATATTTTCTTATCATGATTTCATTAATAGTTTAAACATGTATTAATAAGATATGTTTTTATATTCTTTTAATCCTAATCCAATATTATCTTGTTATATAAAACTATAGGTTATTTTTGTAAGTCATAAATTTAAGAGTCCACCTAAAAATAAGACTATTAAATAATTGTTTTAGGTCTTCAAAAAAGTTATTTTTTTATTTCATAAAACAACCTCTAAATTTTTTTTACTCAATAGAAAAGGTTCATTTTAATATTTTTTTCAACTAAAACTAATAAAATACAATCTAAAATTAATATTATCTCAATAAATATTAAATCAATTAACTATATTATCAATTAAAAAATAAATGTTATACAAAATTAATTATACTACTTAATAAATAATTTAATTCTAAAGTGTAAAAAATTAGTAATTTTATGAAAATATTTTTGGAAACTTCATAAAATTTCATATTAAAGTTTCTTTTAGACCTCTTTTTAAGTTGAGCCCTATCGAGTTTAAGGGCAGTTTTTGTGTACTATTTTGAATGTTCACCATGAATTTGATACCTCATTAAAAGATTGTAGAGATTTATTGGGTCTTTATTTTGAAGACTCTTATATTGAATTCTCTAGGAGAAAAACAAGTGTGTTTGCCTATATATTAGCTAATACATATTCATCCGAACCTCTTATATTACTGTCATTATATTTCTACATGTTTTGAACTTTTTATTATTGATGAAATAAAGTAATTATTTTTTCATAAAAAATATCAACCGATAATCAATTCAACACATTATTGTGTATCCAATAATATATGCATAACTATTTTATATTTACATTTAACTATTTTTTATTCAAGTAGTAGTGAACAACACCAAGTTTTTTCATTTTTAAATTATTATGGTTTAGTGATTAATTTAATCCCTTTTCTTCTTTTTTTGGTAAATATTAATAATTTTTCTTCTACTAGACACTTTCAAATTCGTTGTACTCAAAATCTTCATAAATTGAATCTATTACATCATTTCAAATCTATCTCGTCATTAAAAAACTTAAAATTTGCTAACCAAAATGTCAAGTTAATTTGACTCAAAAATTAAGCTTGTTTCCTTAATTTCTTCTAACATTTCAAACCTAAACTTATCATACAATTATTTTCTTAATAATTATGGTTAATTATGCTATATGTATGATTAAAGAGTTTTTGTACATTATGATATTCGTTAATCATCTACTAAACATAATTGGCAATATATTAAAACTATATGAACTATTCAAATTATTCTCAACTTTTGCATTTTTTCCCTCTCCAAATAACACAAGTTGGATGTGTATAATTGACCCAACAACAAAGGACAAAGAAATCCCTTGAGAATCTCATAGTTTTAGAACCAAGCTTGCCCAATTTTTGTTTTGACTTGCTCATTGTTATTCATCCTTATCAAAAATCTTTTCTAGGCCTACTAACTAGAATGAGCCAAACAGAATAGATAGACTCTCCCCACATCACGGGTCACCGTTCTATTATTCAATGGGCCATTTTCAAAGTCGCAATAGGAATAGTTTTTAATTGCATGCACCCACAACTTGAATAAAAAGTAGGGCTCCCTCCCTATTTTGTCTTGTTATCGTAAGGATATTATTTAAGGATACGTAGGGATTAACTTTGAAAAGTAAAAGGAGCACGTGTTGGTTTTGGAATGGAAAAGTACAAAAATTATGACTATTAAGAAAGATCTCTATGTGATCCATAGATTGAAAATGAGTTGACTAAATCATGCATCATACTCTTATTCAAGTGTATCAATTTTACAAGTCTATTATTTAGAGTTTAATTCTTATGTTGGAAAACTCTCAAATCTTAAAAGTCTTTAAAATTATATAAGATAAATAAATTTATAGTCCACTTGTTCAAATACTTTTTTAAGGAAAAGAATTTTCAAAAAATTTCACTAAATTTTTTT
The DNA here is from genome assembly GCF_000331145.2 of Cicer arietinum. NCBI lineage: Eukaryota > Viridiplantae > Streptophyta > Magnoliopsida > Fabales > Fabaceae > Cicer > Cicer arietinum. The sequence goes on from NC_021162.2 coordinate 72,701,577, forward strand.
TATGAGAAAAACAAGATTTCAAAAAATTTCAGTTGAGAAAACAATGTGGTCATGAATTTCTCATTTAGGTCTACAAAAATAATGAGTTGGCAATATATTTAATATAAAATTTAGATTATATACGTTAACTTTTTTGACTCACTTTTATTTATTAAAAAGACCCAATGAAGTGCTACTATATGGAATCTTCATTGATAATAGGCCTATATAGTTGGTGCATTTGATTATGAGCACCAAGCGGATGTATCTAATGAAAGGTATTTTGAAAAAGTATGTGATTGTGATGGAGCTTATGGTTTGATTTCCCTGTAATCGCAATACGTCTGCAACTAAAATTACATGAATCACATTTAATTGTGATTATCCATAATTCGTCAATCACATCGAAAATAGAAATAAATTTTACAATTAAAAGTACAAATAAGAGATAAAGAGATTAAAAAAAAAACACTGACAACTAATTATTATTTGCCAATAAACATATGTATAACTTCTCTTTTCATTTTATTTATTTATTGTGCATAACTCTTAATCTCAAAAACAAAAATCCAGACATAATACATATTCGTTTTCTGCATCTAGAAACTTTACAGTTTTAGACGTTATATATAAGAATTTTTAACATCCAAAAACATTATATTTAGATTTCCATATTTGGTATTTATATTTCAAAAACTTAAAATACACATGGTATTATATATTTAATTAGTTTACATGGTTAGACTTAATTAATAAGTGTTTTAACTAACTAATATTCTAGTTAGTCTTGTAATTCAAGTATCAATATTGTTCAATTAATTTATTTCATTTTTCTCTTATTAATGATTTAAATCTAGAATTATAATGTTTGAAATTATAACTTATTTTTTCAGACTTATTTGAAGTTTTAATTAAGATTCCTCACAAAATATAGGGGGGGAAATGACGTTTAATACATGTTGAAGGATGAATGGGCATAGAATGGTGGACGATGAAGAAGGATGATGGTGATTGGTGAAGGGTAGCGTTTAATACTTGAAAGTATGTGAATGAAGGCGAGCGTTTTATTTTGAGGTACGATATGAATAATTTGATATTTTTTAACAATGAAAAATTTAAAAAGATTGGAGTTAGATACTTAATTTTTGTGTGGTGTATATAACATCACCCAACAAACATATATTGAGATTACTATGAATTTTTTTTTTACTCAAGATGACTATGAACTTGTGTTTCTATGATGCAATGATATCTCCAAACAGTCCATCTTACTCAGCATCTGCAATGCAAATGAGAGAAACATACCAATCAAATTATGAAAAAAGTACAGCTCATAAGATCAGTCTCAAACTTTGTGGCTCTAATTAGTCTACTTACAAATGCATATAGGGTGAATTATATCCAAATTTATCCAATTGTGTTAAGGCAAAGAGTAGGACTTCAAATCAAATCAAATAAGATACATTTGTCGTATCCCTCAAGCTAGCAGAAGTTTTTGCATTTTGAAAATGCTACTTGCCAAACAATAATTCATTCTTGATCTCATGAATTTGATAAATAAAAATAAATAAATTAAAACTTAATAAACCAGTTGACATACCACTGTATGTAAGATATTTTTGGTTAAAGTTTAAATGAGTTGAGTTCAAAAGAAACATAAAAAAAATGGTGTATATAATTGTAAGCCCAATGTACAGAACCTCGCTGTTTTATTTTGTCTCCGAAACATATTCGAAGTATATAACAACTTAAAATAGTGCTCGACTACTTATTGAAAATGTCTTCAATTATTGACTTACCCTAAGTAGAGTAAAATTTAAAAGGTAAATGAAAAGGAGCATAATGACTGCATGAAAAGTACTGTTAAAAGGACTATGGCATTACATCTTCACATATAGACTTTCTTGGACACAGGAGGCAAAAAAACTGTGGCCTAGAACATTTCAATGAAGAAAGAGTTCACTATGCCCTTATACAGTAAGAGAACTGATTCAATAGATACCGCCTGATGCTAAAAGCCGCAAGGTTTTAATTTGTAAATTTGAGGAGATTGTATTGCACACTTGGCTATTGGAGTGAGGGGCACTTTCATAAACAAACATGGGGAGGGATGAGTTTTCCTGGATTCATGATATTGTTAGGATCTAGTACTGTTTTTATTTTTTTCATTGTCCTCAATGCTTCCTCTCCTAGTTCTTCTTCAAGATACTGGAAAAAAAAATCCCAAGGATGAGAATTTTATTATTTTAACAATAAACTCATAATTCTAAAGTAAGGCATAACCCATTTGAAAATAAAAAACCACCAAAAAGAACCATGGAGCATCAAAACATAACTTCTCTTGCCAATCTTATCATGAAAATTGTGATTCATAATAAATACCAATTGTGGAAACAAAGGATCCATTAGTTTCTTGTTTAAATCAATTCATGTTAGGCATTCTGTTGCCATTATGTAGCCAGATTACTGCAAAGGCTTATTTTAGGTCATGTTATGTTTACTTTCTAAAAACATTTTCGGTTTTCATTTTCTAAATTTTAGGTTCATTTAAAATTACTAACAAGGAGATGAAAGACTCGTGTAGTAACCAATTTGATAGAGAAGATAGAAGGCAAACTAGGATGACTTCACTCTAAGAAACAACGGAAATAGTGTTTTGGTATTTAAAAAAATAATGATAAGGTTAAATCTGTTTTTCAAGACATGGGTAGAGGAGAATATTTGATCTATATTCTTCTATGCTTATTAGTTGAAGTGAAAATAACAACAGAAAACATAGAAAGTAAAAGGACCCTAACATACATGATAAACCATATATGTCCATAGCTTATAAGATTTGTTGACCTAAGTAGGAAGTTTCACGAGTAACTAACATCATGTGTAGAGAGCTTTTAAGAAACATATATACTAGTTCAGTACCTTCATTTTTCCAGTGCCAACACCATGTTCACCGGTACAAGTTCCTGTTTTGAAGCAAAATAAACCAAATTTCAAAACCTTAACTGCTTTGTCATGTCATTATGAAGGATTTCAAAAAGAAAAATAATTAATGCTAGAGGCACCTGAAATATTACACTAACAAGCAAGATGTGTCAATAATTTATTATCAATACCTTCCAATGATAAGGCAGCACGAACCATAAATTGGTTGAGTCTCTCTGCTTCCTGCCGCTGTTCTTCTTTTGTGGGATCAAATAGAATTACTGTGTGGAAATTACCATCACCAGCATGGGCAATCACTGTGCTGTCAAGAAACAACAATAGTGACATGCATTGGCATCAGTTTGTTTGATCATCCATCAACATAAGTAAAACATAAAGTATAAACTTAATAACACAACTGAATCCAATTTCAATATCCATATGCAAATAACCTTGATCACACATACCAAACCAGTGGCGAAGCATCCAGCTCCTTTTTAGACCTTGAAATTATATCAGCTAGATGAGATAAAGGAACACATACATCCTGCAGAAGTAAAAAATGTTACAAAACACCCTTGGAGAAACTAATGCACAATTCAGCATGTCTGTATATATTTGAATACGTATGAAACAAAAAAATTGTTGCTTCAAATGCTTCTATTTCAAGTTTTATACACAGGTATTCTATACTTTTGGTCTTGGATCAGGAAGAAACAAAATGTGTTCATTTATCTTTTATTGCACAAAGATGATGTATGAAAAATATGCTCAAAAAAAGAAACCAAATCATTCTTCTTATTCCATTTTCCAATCTACAATAAGCTGTGTGATCTTAAATCATCGATAATTAGGTGAAACTGTTTGTGAAACACCGGCAAAAAGACATGATATTGCCTTTGCCTTCCTAGTTTTTTTCTCCTTGTGGTTTTTTAAGTGAGCCATGGTAGGATTTTTTGGCAGCGGGTGGATTTCATAATCCTCTTCCACGGCTTCCCAAAGGTACAAAGCTTCTAGGTAAGACTCCATTCTTACTGCCCAAAGGTCATAGTTGTCCCCATCAAAGACGGGAAGAACAACTTGTGAGAAACTTGTTTCAGTTTCTATTTTCGCATGTCCCGTAAGATGAATAATTATTTATATGTTAAAAATTATATTACAAAAATGAATAATTTCAAAAGTTGAAACGAGAGTTTTTATTGCATTTTCATGGATATTAATCATTCATATGTCACATTGTTTAAAATATCTCACATCACATTTTTTTTAATTAAGAAATCTGATATAGGGACCAAAGCTGTTTAATTTTAAAATAAGAGAACCGATTTCGCGAATTGGGTGAAAATAGGAAGGCCAAAACTGCAATTAAACACTTAAACCTAATATAAACTTAAAAAAAGTCACGCAATGCAGTCCATAAAGCAGATAATTAACAAAAAACTTTAATTGGTTTCTAACAACTATACATGTAAATCACAATGTCGAAATTAATATATACTTTACATCTAACTCACCGAAATCATTGCCTCCATATTAGGTTCCATAGCAAAGCAAGCCCAGAGTGCTTCCTTTCTTACCTGCACATGAACAAGATATTGACCTAAATGAAGAAATACATAGTAACACTGACTATTTGATAGTGAGAACGATTACAAAATATCTCGTTGAACAAGACAGAAACGAAACTATGAATGGGGGTGGCAACAGAGTAACTTTGAGAGACACTCTTCGAAATCCTAATGTAAATTGTGCATGGGTTTCTCATTGATGAAGCAAATGATAAACAACCAACATATGCAAAAGCTTTTTGGAGATGGGAGAGACATAATGCTTGCATGATAAAGGATCACTACCTTCCAAAGTTCTTTTTTTGCTTCAGGTTCTTCCGCAAATACAAAATCTGAACCATTGTGCTCGGAAACAATTTTTCGAACAATTTGTGTTTGTTCCCGCGCATATGCTTCTGAAGAACATATACATCAGATTATCAGTAAGCTAGGTTTTGCAATTACGTAGGAAAATGTGGTGCATTCATTAAAAAGGACGCTGCCTTATTTATTACTGATGGATACATTGTATTTAGCCCATCTCATAGACAGTTGGGACCATCTGTCTTTTATACTATGACATAATTAATAAACTAAACCACAATATAATTTTATTTCTTTCATTAATTTTATGAAAAACTTACCCCTTAACATTTTACACTAAAGTCGCATTTTGAAGAGCTTATTTTATGAAATTAACATTTGCTTAAGTATTCGAAAGAGCTTATAATAATGTCCATAAGTTTCCCTAATTTTATGTAAAACTTACCCCTTAACATTTTACACTAAAGTCGCATTTTGAAGAGCTTATTTTATGAAATTAACATTTGCTTAAGTATTCGAAAGAGCTTATAATAATGTCCATAAGTTGGTTTTAGCTTATGTGGAGCTCAACACCCATCCCATCTTCCATTCCCATTTACCCTAAATTTGATTTTTATGGTAAAAACAAATGTTGATTGTTGACAACAAATAACTTTTCAACGTGCATATTCAACACAAATAGCTTATTGAATTGACTCACTTATTGCATAAGCTCTCATATAATAAGTACTAATTGAAGAAGAGTTTAATTAAGCAACTATTAGTATTTAATTAAAATCTCCTAAATTGTTCCAGTTATGTGACTAAATTCTTCCAGTTATGGTTAGAGAGCCCAAGAGTCAAAGCCATATGAAGTTATAAACCCAACATTGAAATTCCATACTTCCAATGTAGGACTCAATCTCCATACCTTGCCAATCAATCCTAACATTACTAAACCCACCAAGAAGATTTTGGCTTCTTTTATCCATTTTACGAATGTTAATTATAATGCTATCAACTTGATAAATGATGCTTTGCTATATCCAGGTAATACATTTTATGCCAGTGATCATCGAAAAAATTACACCAGTGTAGAGCAGAATTTGGGGAGACCAATTTGAACGAGTATGTTGCCTTTCCTCCATTTATTTCATAGAATTATGAGGGGGAAAGGCTGCATAAGATCTTGTTAGTCTGTGTACTTCATGTCCTCTTCTTTCACCTCTTTAGTTTTTTATATATACTATTTATCTTTTTATCCATAACCAATATCAATATAACATTTTGAATGTTTATTGTATAAGAAGCTTACATCATCATAACCCAAGAATCTTCTCAGCTAATATATAACAGATTCACACTGTATCCAATAATGAGATAGCCAGACGAAACAATTCTTAATTTCATGTTCTAAGCTTTGTTACCTTTGCCCCTCTACAAAGATTGAGCTCATCGACATAAATTTTCTCCAATTTCATGATCCATGGGTAAAAACACATATGTATGTGGGAAATAATGATTAATATAGATATTCGATAAATCAAATTATATACATCCATGTTTACCTGTTCCTATAAATTCAAACATCAAAGTTGGACATTCAGGAAAATTCTTCCCATTAGCAATATTGATAGCTTTGACTTGAACTTCATCCAATAGCTCTACCCTTGACACCTAATCACCATAAACAGAAAAGTCACAATTGGATCAAGAATGATATAATATGAAAGTCATGATTGCATCAAGAATGATATAATATGAAAATTTGAAGTCAGAATTGTACCTGTATTCCAGACATCATAGTGGCAATAGCAACATCTGCTGCATCCTTCACAGAAGGGAAATTGCACATTGCAACCTGTGCTTTTATTAGTTAGGTAATCTGTGTGAATTAAAATAACTCACATTATGCACATATTGCAATAGCTCAGAATGCATTCTGGCAGAATAAAAGATGCAATAAGTTATCTATGGACATATTTCCTCATGCACCACCTAAAAGAAGCTCACTCACAGTGAAGGTAAAGAACTGTAGTTCAGAAGTTTTTTTCTATGATGATAATGACCTGAATGTTGAAACATACAGACTTTATAATTTTAAATCTCCATTCGAAAACTCCAATATTTTATGAAAAACAAACAAGTACCAGATGATATTCAGTGGGCAGATGAAATCTATATAATAATGAATGGATCAACTGCCACCTTGTTTTCAATAATTTTCCTGTTTTCAAATATTTGTAAAGAACACAAAAAGAAAGAGAAAAAAGGTTGCTTACTGTACAAATCATTGCAGACAGAAAAAATCAGAAAAAATGTGGCACTTTTGTAATTAAAAGTCAAAACAAGAAATGAAATCATAAACATTCTCTCAAAAGTGAACGGGCCCTTGCTTGATCTTTAATTTATCAGAATAACAGTATCAATAAATTAAACTTCAAAGTACATAGTTTAATGCACCTTGACCTTCAGATATTATGGAAGAGTGTGTATACAATGAACTCTTTTTAGCTCAGATTTCCCGTGTGATATTGAGATAATAAAGTGAAAAGAGGAAGAAGAATTGTAACACAAAGAGGTAGAAAGGAATAGACCAATGTTAAGATATCCCCCAGAGCATAAACACAAAAAGTAACATCTGAACATTGCAAAGTTCACTAATCACATCATGCACTTCGGCTTAAGGATTTTTTTGAGGACAGAAACTAGAAACAAGTGACCTTGCAATCCAAGTTCAGAATTTGGATGATACAGCTTGCATTTATATATGTCAGGGATCAGAATCAACAAGAAAAATTTCAATGAGTTTCAATTAAATTACATAACAAGAGAATATAATATTTAGATTTAATAATGTACCACAGAAAACTGGGGAATTTTCTGAAGCCGGAGTGTTACTTCTGTTATGACGCCAAGTGTTCCTTCACTCCCAATCATCAAGCGGGTCAGATCATACCTAGAATATATATAATTTAAATAAAATAACAAGAGCATGTCATTGCATATCTGTTCCACGGGGGATTCTATGAAGTGTTTTGCAATAAATTCAAAGACGCTGTGAAGCATCCATTCATGGAAGGTGAAAAAATTAGAAGTGAAGTTGATTAATAGATAAAAGGAAAGGAACATAACAAACCCTGCAGCACTCTTCCTAGCCCGAGATGCAGTCTTCACAATATCTCCATTGGCAAGAACTACCTAGAAGTATTACATACTCAGCACTATAAATACATCATCACACCAATGCACTACTGAAATTTGGGATTAACAAACCTTAAGGCTGATGACATTATCACGCATAGTTCCATACCTGCAAAATAGTACCGGGGAACTATCATGTCATTCTTAGTATGATAAAAAAGTTCTGTAATTTCTTTTAACATAATTTTGTAAGATCCAGATATTTACGTGATACATTTACATCAAGTTTAGTAATTTTATATAAACTAATAAGCCACAAGCGACAAAATATTTGACCTTCTAAACACTGACAATTTGACACCCAGAGGTCAAACATTTAAACCAGCAGGTGACGGTGATTGCAAGCAATAGATAAAAAAGTTCTGTAGTTTCTTTTAACATAATTTTGTAAGATCCAGATATTTACGTGATACATTTACATCTTAATCAAGTTTAGTAATTTTATATAAACTAATAAGCCACAAGCGACGAAATATTTGACCTTCTAAACACTGACAATTTGACACCCAGAGGTCAAACATTTAAATCAGCAGGTGACAGTGATTGCAAGCAATAGATGAAAATAAACATAAAACAGAAGAAAAGTAACCACCTCACAGCTAATGAACCAGAGCAGCGTGTAGCACACATCCCTCCAATACTTGCACCAGGACCTGCTTGTAACAAGTAAATGCTTCAATGTTCAGGGAAACGTGCATTTAAAAAATCAATGCTTTATTCCAGATTTCCATGTCTCTTTTTGTTCATCAAAAATCAGAAATATTCCCAGGACATATCCAACTAACCTGGATCAAGTGGAAAAAATAGGCCATAAGGTTCCAAATACTCATTAAGCTCCATCCACCCAATTCCAGGCTCAACAACCACGTCCATGTCATCAACATGTAATGCTTTCACTCTCTAAAGATCGAACCAGTAGGCTGTGTAAGTATAATAGCTAAAGTAAAGTTCATTTTTAAGTTCCAATCGGTGCCTATATGTACAATTGTACTGTAGTCTGCATGTTTGAAATTTTGAATAAATCTACGCAAATATACTTTTTACATAATGGTACATACTTTCATTGATGACATGTCAATACAAACCCCTCCATTGGGGGATAAAGTGTGACCCTCGATTGATGTAGCTCCACCATAAGGTACAATAGGAATCTGATACCAAAAAATAAATGAACAGTATACCAAGTTTAACGGTTTCTCAAATCATTGTTAGCATTATGCATCCATGAAACAGTTACAAAAACAAGGAATCGTACTTTTGATATTTGTGATCAACTATCCCGGAAACAGTTATAAAAGCAGAACAATTCAAGTATGAAGGAGACAGCAGAAATTAAGTTTAAAAGGGAACAAAATAGACACAAATACTGTGATGAAAAGTGCAGGATTACAAGAGATATATGGAGGATATGTATTTGTTCTGAATTCTGATCCATATGGCTTTAAAATAAGATGGTAAGAAGGTAAAACAATCAGCTTAAACATGTTCACCATTCACTAATGTTAGATGAGTTGGAGAACTCATACCGTATAACTGTTGCATAATTTGACAATCTTGGAGACCTCCTCTTCAGATCTGCAAATGAGACTCGAAGTATAATGCAAGAAAAAAAATAGAGGTGGATGCTATAACTTTACCTCAACGTTATATCGGCAATCAGAAATATTTTAAAACTCTTACTCTCCTGTATTCATTCATGTCCATTCTAGATACTTTTTTCATGTGTGAGAGTGTTTGATTTGATTTCTTATTTTGTCAAAAACTGTCAGGCTATATATATATATATGCATATTTTGAAATCAACAGTACGGCATATCAGAACGTCATATATCCATAAGAATTTATGACCATGCATGATTCGGACTTTGGATATTGCAATGCAGTTGAAAGAAGTCATTTTATCTATTCTCAATAAAGTTAGAAATTAGATATAAAACATGGGTGCAAAAATAAAACTTAACATAAGGAAACATGAAATATGGTTCTGCAGGATTCAGAGAACTGATAGTGATGGAGGTTAATCAATTTTTTGTTCTGTAAGCATGCCGGTGACCGTGTTAACTGTTAACTAGAAATTTATTTCAGCAAAGAATCAGCTACAAAAACTTCTCCAATTTTAAACAGCAGTGGGGTCAAACATGAAAGAAATACAAGTTATTTTGTATATAAATGAACTCCACATGCAAAAATTGTCAAGACTATAGCCTTAGTCAACAAGAGTATGTGATATATCCAAGTGGTGTTCAGAACGATGATACTGGTTACTAACAAAATATCTAGTTCTAGACCAAGTCTCTTTGATACCACCATGACCACTCCACAAGCATATTTAATATAGCAGTTGCAATATTACAACTCCATAAGGTAAACCCAAATAACATCTGGGAAGATTAATGATGAATCACAAATTTCAACCAAAGGTTGAAAGCTTGTCTCACCTTGGATAAACAATCACATCTGGGATATTAACAGCCTTGTGAAAACTGTTTTGTGGTTTTCCATGGATATATCTCTCGTCATAATCAAGTGATATGTTATCCTGTAGATATGAAATAATATAAAAATTCAGGCTGATAATCATAAGGTTGAAGCCCGAAGGTGCAACACAACTTCTCATTTAGTATGACTTTATTTTTATTTCAATAGAAAGAGTG
>NC_021162.2:72712374-72742186 GCF_000331145.2 Cicer arietinum
TTATTAACATCAACAACCAACTAATTAATAAGACTGGCCACCAGCTTCCCAAAAACAATAGACTTAAGTTAACAAATGAGATAATAACCAATCTTCTTAACAAGAAATAACAAGATAGACAATAATAATTTTCAAATGCAATTGGTGTACAAATTAGAACCAGCCCAAGCATTTCAAAATCTTCTTTCTATGGTTCAAATTCATGAGATATTCAGATGACATGGGATTTTGTACCTTACAGATGATTTTCAACTCCTCAAGAAGCTCTTGTGGAAACTCTTTCTGTGATCCCTTAACAACATACTGTGTGCTGCCTTTACCCCCAAAAGTCACATCTCTAATATCCATTATAAGAAATTGCATGTCGTTATCAAACAATTACTTTATTTTTTAAGACTATTCAGCTAGACATGTAGTTCAAGTAATATATTAAGATTTGTGTGATAAAAATTTTTTGGAAAGGATTTGTGTCATAAATAATGACTAAAACCATTAAAAACATAACAGCTCTCATATTTATCAGAAGATTTTTCACGCTAAGTATCAGAGTCAGGTCAGCTTCTAATATCTTGCTAAGTATCAGTATCAGAAGATTCTTCATGCTTACAAGTTGCTAGCAATATATTCTTGAAAAAAAAAGTCAGTATAATCCCATATTGGACTGTTTCTTTAGCATACTTCATTATTATCTCACCAAAAAAAATAACTTATAAAAGAAAGAAAAAAAATCTTGCAATAACTGGGACTTTTCTAAACAACAGCTTCTTGAATAAGTTGAAATTAGCTTATACATGATGCATCTCCATTTTTCCATAAGCTCGTCTCTCATTTTTCTTCTGTATAAACTTAAACGGACTTTTTCCTTAAGTGAAGAAGCATAAACTTATTTTCGGTGAGAAGGTTCCAGAAGATGACCTCGTCATAGCTCAAAATCAAATAGAAGTCTAAAGCAACATGAAAGAGTAAAAAACTACTAGCTAAACAGATTTAGGGTGTAATTAGCAGCAGTGAAATGGATATTGCATTGCAATTAGGGTAAAAAGGTGAATAACATAATTAACATGCAATCACTATGAATTGAGAAAGTAGTAATCTGAATTTGATAAAAAAAAATGTAGTTATTATATTGTAAATTCGTAAACGAGAACAAAGAATGGATGACCTGTTATCGGAATGAGGTGTGGCGTCAGAGAAGGAAGGATCGGAATGTGGTTGAAGAGAAAGTGAAGCAGCAGAAAGAGCGAGAGCGAAAGGAAGAAGGGAGGTTGAGCATGATGAGTTCGTTGACCTGTGTGAATGGAAGAGATTGGAGGTAGGTGCGTTTTTGTGAGAGGTGGTGGTGATGTTATGGAGAGTGCGGTGCAAAAAGTACTTGGAAGAAGAAAAACGAAAACGAGATAACCAGAAGCAGGAGCTGAACAAATTTGACATGCTCAGATCGGAGATAGTAAGTAGGATGGCTTAGTGGCTGGGTAACGGAACGGGATAAATTTAATTTATGTCACACACCCCGAGGATTCAGCTTCTATGCTCCGCAATTACATCCTTCGATATCGATTTTAAGATACAACGGTTCAGATTTAAACTTGGTATTTAAAACATACATTAAATTTTTTTTTTTATGGGTTGTCAATTTTAATTGGACGGTCATTGATCTTCCACTGCGTAATTGTGTGATTTTATTTTACAGATGTGAAGTCAAATTCAAAGGTTAAAATCTTCTTTCTTTTCCACCTTATCTATTTCGTGGGTCCCAAGTATTTTTAATATACTTCAAAATATTTTAAAATTATTTTAATAAAGAGAATAAATTGAAAGGGAAATTCTTCGTAAAGTTTAATCAATAAAAAATGATATTATTAAATTTTTAATTCAAACTTAATATATCGTAGTTAATACAATCTTAACTCATAGTCTAAGGGTGTTTGGGATATTTATATTTTATTGAGCAAGAGAATCTTGATTTCGCTTTTGCTGTATTGTAGTTGTTTTATTTCCATCAACATTAAAAATGTAGTTTTTTTATTTATCAGTAGTTCAGTATGAGTTAAATGAAATTGATGTGAGAAGTTGATAAGGTAAATAAATCAATTATTTATGATTAATTATACATATACATATAATATCAATTTTATTAATCATCAATTATTAATATTATTTATTTTATTTTTTAATATGATTTGTTCATTTTAGATTAATCAAATTCGAGTGAAATGAGTCACCACTCACATTATCATTTTTTCAACTTTTTGAGAAGCAACAAAATTATTTTTTTATGTAGTAATATATACATAGATTTTATTAATAAAAATATCAGTTTAAGGTTTTAATTTGTGAATGAGGTGGGACTATTACATTATATTGTTATATGTATACTCGTCATGAACTCTTTATTTGATTTGTGGATCAATTTATGTTTTTGTCTATATTTATTGGCAAATTATTTGAACATGTTTGAGTAGTTGTTTAAACATATTGTGTAGAAAATAATTTTATAGTCAACTAAAATGGAAAAAGAAAAGAAACAAATTGATATTCAATTTTAAATTGCCGAGTTGTTTCATTCAATTGATAGAAGAAAATGGGATAAATTTTAATTAAGGGAATGGGAGAGAAGAATAAATATTTTAATTTATATATATTTGACTGAAAAAAAAGAAGGAAGGTATTTTAATTGTAAATATGTTTGGTTCACATAAGAGTTTTTAAAACTAATATATCTTTTAATCCTTATAATATTAGATTAAGTCTTATGATTTTAAAACTATTTACTTCATAAAATATAACTATTGTAATATTATTAATAAATAAAATAGAATATGAAGAAAAAAAAACCATGATGAGATTTATATGTATATAATAGTAAGATGAAAACATAAATGACAAATATATATATATATATATATATATATATATAATACATAATACAGGAATGTAAATGAAAACAAAAAGAAAATTTTATGGCAATCTAAAGAACTATGGCGATGAAGAGTTAATAAATTACTACCGGGAGAATTGACGACTAGTAAACCCAAATAAACAATACACAAACAACAATGTAAAGTTTACAATTTAAAATTTTATTGAGGATAATTTTGGATATTAAGATAAAACTCATGGCAATTTTGTCAATAAAGTTAATATTTTTATAATATCTCTCCCCTCCAAGTCTTCCAATTTGAGGGAAACAAAATTAAAAATATGAGATATTTGACTTTCCTCCTTTTCCTTCTAAAAAATTGAACTAAACACTTAAATTTTAAAATATTTCATTCCTTCTCCTCTTATCCATTTACCTCCGATCAAACCAAATGGACCCAAAAAGATCTTTTATAATATTTTTTTTATCATTGCAATTTCAATTAAGAATGATGCAGTATACATAATTTAAATTTTTAACTTGGAAATTTAGATAATGAAAAACTAAATAGTAATATTAAACATCAAGATATTTTGGTTCGAAATAATAAAAATAAAGATGACTATCATGACTAAGCTAAATATTTTGATGATATAGGTCCTAATAAAAATGAATTCATCCTTAGTTTCTTTGATGAACAATTAGTGAATCTATCCATTAGACATTTATAATTTAAAAATATGGAAAAAATCTTATAAGTGACTTACAAGATGAATTAATAAAAATGGTCCTAAAAGAGTTATGTCAATTGTTGATGGTTCTAAACTTCTAATGATACTTTTGGTAGACAACAATTCACATTATAGCAAAATATGAGTTGGCTTATTTATTAAAAAAAAATCGATTTTTTTTTAGGTTATATAGTACATATCATTAAACTAGTAACTTCACAAATGCAGGTTTTATGAGTAAATGTACTGACTTACAAATCTTCAAAAACTTATGAGAAAAGAAAAAAAAAACATTAAAAAAATGTTTTGATTAGGATAATTTATAGTAATAGCACAAAAATATTTAAAATGAATAAAAGTTTTTATCAGATGGTAATGCATAATCACTAGTTTTGAATATAAAAATGACTTCGTGTAAAAGTGTTTAGATTAATCTCTCCAATTAAGAGGTAATACAAAGCCATCTCTCAAAAGTTTCGATGTTGATGCATTTTTAGTGCTCAAATTCAAACTGTAAGACTACTAAATAAGCTTAAATAAACTTGTATCATCGAAAAGAACTTTATCCGCACATACATTATTACTTGCAACTCATACTTCACATTTTCGAATTTATTGAAGTAATTATTTTCGCCAAAATATCTCTTAATAGAATTCAAAATATGTTATTTTGAATATAGGGTGGTAAACTAATCCAAGCAAATTGCTGGTCTCTTTATTTCTGAGAGTTTTCAAAATAAAAATTTGAAGGTTTAAATATAAAAAAGAATAAGAATTATTTGATAACTTCAGAGAGGGAAAGAAAAAAGACCAACTCTGCCTCAAAAAGTGGCCTCTGAAGGTGCCACTAACTACCCTAAGTTCCCGTTATTTATTTGCCATTTCCCTCTCTGTGCCAATGTATTAACAAACAACTAACTGAATAAACTCCATCACACCCACAGGCTACAGCAATTCAATCGGAGCCGTAGGATTGATTAAAAAATCATTTTCTATTTGTTAACAGTACTACTACTTGAATGTTTCAATGGCCAAAAAATCATAACAAAACCTACAGCAAACCAATTGCATATGTGGACTGTAAATTCCAGTATTCCTTTGATTGTTTCAATTCCAATAGTCTTTGCACCTGTGAAATATTGAAAGTTACTATGATGACAATGTTTACACATGAATGAATTACATGAAATGTTATTAATATCATGCATCACATAATACCTTCTTTTCATAAGCAGATCGAGTTCTAACATTCGGACTGCCTTGGAATAAACTCCACCCTGCACGAAAGAAATGACAGTATTTGTTTTTATAAAAGTAGTAAGTATTGATGATTGAAAACAAATGCGAACTAAAATTATGCGTTAAAGCTCCAACACCTAACTAAGATAAATGGCATAGTGTTTTGTGTGAATGATATATGACCTTGAGGACATTGCCCGAATTCTATTACAGCCACATTAATGACTTAAAAAGCCAATTAATAAAGTTTACTAGTTCAATGAAATTCAAGATAGGCCACACCGCCTCTAATATTATTAGGTTTAAGAAATATGAATAAAAACCAGTTTCGTAAGAATGAGTTAGGTCTAATTTAAAATCATAATACATATTTTATAAGGTATATTCCAGGAAACAAGATAACTAAGACTTTGCACATTAATTAACAGTATCTCTGACGGGCTGTCTTATTGGGTTCTTAAGTTAAGGGTCGGGTCGGTTCTTATTTAATTTCCCAATTGAAGTTGGTACACGCGGATGACACGTGGGGTTGTTTCTTATACAAGCAAGGGTTACATAAAATTAACAGAACAGACTTAACAAAGGGAGGATAGTTTTTTTTGTATTAATCCTTTGATTTCCGAAGGAAAAAGGATCTCGGATAATCTAGAGTTCAGTTGGGAGGTAAATAAAGTATGGTCAAGAATTGTTCCAATCAGGATTCGAACTATTGTACTCTCAATCGATTCTTCCTCAACTAAAACTCATTAATCACTTGAGCTCAACCACTTTATTCGGGGGGAGGATGGTTGGGAGTGGGGTAAGATGGGAAACATTTTAAGGGCTACACCGTTGCATTGAAAAATTGTTAAACTTCTTAAAACTGTTATGGCAAGGAATAGCTGAATTAAAAATCGATGAGGCAACTCTAACTCGAGTCGCGGTTGGAGAGCTCTAGTGATAGTGATCTAGACAGATAAGGAAAACCGTCTTCACCAAAACATTTCTGTCAAGATGCACAATTGAATTAGTAATCTGTGTCATTATTTAAGCAATACTCATTCAGTATTTTTTAACAAGAGTTGTTTTATCTCTTATACATCAATACTTAGGTGTAAAATGCATACCTCTCTGCATATAGGACACTTTGACTCTGGACTTGCAGCTTTAAGGCCTTGGAAAGTCATCACAGATGCAGCAGAGCAAGCACATGACTTGCAGAAGAAGTGTCCACAACCCAAAGCATATGGATTGAAAACAAAATCCTATCATATCAAACAGTCCAAGCATTTATATGAGAGACCGATATATAAACTATATATTTTATCATAGTGTGGCATGCAAATAGGATCTTACCAGGCAAATTGCACAATTCAGATCATACTCAAGCTTAATAGAATCTGGAAGAATCAATGTCATTACAGCATTAGTTACATCAAAATCACATGAAAAGTGACCACGGACTCCATCAAGCTCACAACCATCTTGCCCACTCGAATTTAGATAAAAAGCACCCAATTCAATCAGCCAAGGTGAGTGTAAAAGTTCAATATGCTCAGCATGCATCTTGGATTTGAAATTCTCCCCATTCATAGAGCTGTGCACCTGTAAAATAGCAAAGGATGGAGTGAACTAAAAAACACTTAAGTTAACTAAGTATAAATGAAAATGGAGGGGGGCATATTAAAGTGGCAACTGTCTCATATAATACATACTTTATCATATTTCTTAAGTATTTTCCTCATTGCAATTGCATTCATGGTAATGTACTCAATTAGAGGGGGGCATATTAAAGTGGCAACTGTCTCATATAATACATACTTTATCATATTTCTTAAGTATTTTCCTCATTGCAATTGCATTCATGGTAATGTACTCAATTAGAATTCTTCCTTCTTGGGCAAGGGCTTGCCGATCATTTTTAAAACACTGGCGCAAACTCAGTACATATCTCTGCAGTCCTTTTGCAATATGGAGATGAAGAAGATGCTGAACTCTTGAACTAAAGTAGCCTGCTATGTCTGATGCTTCCTTCATCAGCTCGGAGAAAAACTTCTGATCGCATACTACAAGTGGAAAATAAAAATACATAACAAGACTGCATAAAGTAAAAGACTTGTTAAATAACAAGGCACGTAATAATACTTAAGCATTTTGCTTAAATACAGTTTAAAACCAATGGCAGGTAACATAAGCTTATCAACTGCAAGGAATATTTGAAGCAATGAAGTATAAAGTAAATTAACTACGTGATACCAAACTTTGGTATTAGAGAAGTTCTTGAAGTAAAACCGTATTCACTGAATAAATACTAGATAAAAAGCACCCAATTCAATCAGCCAAGGTGAGTGTAAAAGTTCAATATGCTCAGCATGCATCTTGGATTTGAAATTCTCCCCATTCATAGAGCTGTGCACCTGTAAAATAGCAAAGGATGGAGTGAACTAAAAAACACTTAAGTTAACTAAGTATAAATGAAAATGGAGGGGGGCATATTAAAGTGGCAACTGTCTCATATAATACATACTTTATCATATTTCTTAAGTATTTTCCTCATTGCAATTGCATTCATGGTAATGTACTCAATTAGAGGGGGGCATATTAAAGTGGCAACTGTCTCATATAATACATACTTTATCATATTTCTTAAGTATTTTCCTCATTGCAATTGCATTCATGGTAATGTACTCAATTAGAATTCTTCCTTCTTGGGCAAGGGCTTGCCGATCATTTTTAAAACACTGGCGCAAACTCAGTACATATCTCTGCAGTCCTTTTGCAATATGGAGATGAAGAAGATGCTGAACTCTTGAACTAAAGTAGCCTGCTATGTCTGATGCTTCCTTCATCAGCTCGGAGAAAAACTTCTGATCGCATACTACAAGTGGAAAATAAAAATACATAACAAGACTGCATAAAGTAAAAGACTTGTTAAATAACAAGGCACGTAATAATACTTAAGCATTTTGCTTAAATACAGTTTAAAACCAATGGCAGGTAACATAAGCTTATCAACTGCAAGGAATATTTGAAGCAATGAAGTATAAAGTAAATTAACTACGTGATACCAAACTTTGGTATTAGAGAAGTTCTTGAAGTAAAACCGTATTCACTGAATAAATACTATATTATAGGTACCAAGTATCCCCGCAGTTCAGCAGTGATTCGTCTCAGCCAGAGAACCTTACGTTGGGCATACTAGGTGGATTCTTTGCTTCCAACTAGGTTTTCTCTAAACGCATTAAATCTTTGACCACTTGCTTCAAGTGTCTGAACTCGTTACCCTCAAACCAACCACATGTTCGTGAATAAACACTAATCTTAGCTCAAGTAATAAGCACTGAATCAGTTTAGAAAAACCTTTTGAGAAACAATTTTGAAAAAAGAAATATTAAAAGAATCTTACAAACCATGAGTTTTTAAACAATAGCTTCTCATCCAAGTTAGAATTAAATATTGCATCCCAAGTATATCTTACAAACCATGAGTTTTCAAAGAATTAACATGGTATAATTAAATCAAAGAACTGCAAGTTATATTTTACCTTCTTACTTTTTACCAAGTAATATAATAATCTGTGATACTATTATTAATTAATTAGTATTCCAATCCAAACCAGGAAGGAATCAATCCCTTGTTTGGTACCATTAATAATTACATAGGAACTTGCACTTGCACCTTACCATCTGGAAAAAGGGCATAAAATAAAAATCATATGGCTTTAAGAGCCAGCTAAGGATGATTTACAAATGAAATGAAAGCTTACATTACACTATTGTTATTCATTCAAAACAAGTTTCACACAATAAATCATTTATTTAATTACTCCAAATATTTATTCTGACTATTCTTTTCCAAATAGTAAAACACATAAACAACAAAACGAAACATAAAGCAGAACAACACAACACATACCTGGGCAAGATTGACACTGACATAACTGGTCTTTATCCGAAGAAGTATCTTTGCAATTCTGACAACTCTTCAAAACATTTTTCAACCTGTTATATTCAATATGTGCACAATTCTCGTCCACTAACCATTCCCGCTCCTCCTGCAGGTACTCCTTAAATGTGTACCCGAATTTCATTTCGCCCTCTCGCCACTTTCAAATCCTAATCAAGTAATTAAATAATCTCTGTATAATAACAATCAACGAATCAGTACAAAGTGTGAGAAAAACGGTAAAATATTATACGATTACGTTAACATGATCAATTTCATTTCACGCTATACCTATGAGATCTCTATTCGGCAAATGAGAAATAATAATTTTAAATAAAATAAAATAAAATAAAATAAAAAAGAACGGTGAGGATGTGAAAGGGAAAAAAGGTAAAGTAACCTGAGAAGAAGGAAAGTGAACGCGAGATACACGGTACGAAGTAACAGTTACCGTCGAGGTTGTCGAGAGCTGAATGGATGAGTAAGAACGAGTTAGTTGAAGTGGGAGGAGTTGTTGGAGAAAAAGAGTAACTGCGTTTCGCGTTCGAGAGTTTGTTTGAAGCCACAAAAGGTTAGAGCGTTTTTCGGAATTTCTTCTTTTATGTTTTGTATTTCAACATTTTTTGCATGATTGCCATGTGGCAATTGTTCAGCGGTTGCGTCAGTTTCAGTCACCACTTTCCCTTTTTTGTTGCTTTATTTCAACGCTTTCGGTGAACGCCTTTGCATGAAGGATTCTTGCTTGCGTGCGTGAAAAGCGCCATGGCTTATGAGAGGTTCTGATATTTCTGGTTCAGTCAAATTTCGTGTGGACTAATACTCATAAAATATTTGTTGGTCAAGCCCAGTTATGTTTCTTTACCAAAGACTAATGTTTTTGTTTTTGTTGACGTAGACTAGTGTATGTTTTTAAAGATAACTAATTTGGTAAAAAAAAATATTAATAAATAATACTTTAAGGAAATTTATTTTTAATTTTTTACTACAAATTAAATTTAACTTGACAGTTTACTAAAATTTTAAATAGAAAACAAATATTTAAAAACTAAAAATTAAATAGCATAATGTTGCATTGAGGAAAAGAATAATGTCCTTCTTTATTTTATTTTTATAATTATGATTTATCCAAATAAAACCGAGAAAATAAAACCAATATTCTATCTTCCTTAATGAAAAATAAAAAATAAACCAAGTTTCCTAAATTTGATATTTACTTTTATTTTCCAATTTTGCTGTTATTATTATTACATATTTTATTTTTATTATAGTTACAACAGTTGAACTAATAACAAAATAAAATTATAAGAGTGTAATCGGTGTGTCGTACATTACTAAAATAATATAATATAATTAATAAAACTGTCTATTTCATTATATTATACTATTATTTAAAATATTATTATTAAAATTGAGCGATGTTGCAAAATGCTTACTTTTTTATTAAAGTTTATGTAAAATTAGTTGTACATATTTATCATTTCATGTCAACGAAGATGAGTTTAGTTGGGAAAAAAACTAGTCTTCCTTTCATAAATTTATAAGTTTTTTAGTGGTTGATTTTATTGAAAGTACTTGTCTCGGAACACCTAGGAACATAGCTCTTAATATACAAATAAAAAATATTTATCATTTTCTTTAGTTACAATTACAATTATTTATCATTTTCTTTAGTTACAATTACAATTACAATTACAATTACAATTCAGTTCCTTTTACGGAGAAAAAATTTACCCGTACCTCTATTTTTATATTTATACCTCTATAATTTATTGAAAATGTCAATTATATTTTTATTAATTTAAAGTTTTTTTTATTATTTTATCTTTATTGGAACCACAAATTTTTTTTATACATACCTTATTTTTTAAAAACTTTATTCAAGTTTTTCGGTACAGAAGGTTGTTATCGGAAAACTTAAAAAAAAAAATTCCGATACAAAAGGTATTTTTGAAAAACTTTCTCAAAAATATTTTCAGTACACACTATTTTTATTTTTTTTAATTTTATTATTTTTATAAATGATAATACACCATTCAATAATTAACGCATCATAAATATTAATTAACACATAAATATTTTTAAATAATAATATATCATAAATAATTAATACATTATTAATACACCATAATAATTAATACATCATAAATTGTGGCATTATACGCGATGTTGTCAATCATAATCCTTTCCCTAACACGATTTATAAATTAGTTAAAATTAAATAAATACTAATATAATAAAAAAATTAAAACAAAAAAATGATTTTAAAAAGTATTTGAAAAAAAATCAAACAATTACTCAAAAATATGTGGATGAAGTTTTCCGGTGACTTCCGAAAATATTACGTTGAAGTTTGCCGAGTGATAATTTCCCAGAAAAATTAGAATAAGTTTTCGGTAGTTCTAGAAAACTTCAAAATAAATTTCTGAAAATGATATTCTGTACTAAAAAACTTGAAAAATGATGTTGTTTTAAGTTTTTCAAAGTAGAAGTTGTATACCCAAAAAAATTCTGCATTTTTTTTTTCCGTTCCCAAAATGTCATAAAGAAATAATTTTTTTTTTTTTATATATACCAGAGTATTTTAATATTTTCCTTTCCTTTTGGATATATAGGGATAAAGGAGGGGCAAAGGGTAAAATTTTCTTTATGGAGGAGGCACATCATCATTAATTGAATGTGAGTCGCACTAATGGGTAAACTCAACCAACTAACTAACTGCCTGTGAAAACCTAAAGCTCCCCGGAAAGCGCAACCGGAGTTAGTCATCGGCCGCCACACAGAAAATCGCTCAGGTTTCCCTTTCTTCTTCTTCTTCTTCTTTTTTTTAAATAAAAAATAATTGGATGCGATTCCAGCACGATTTGCGGCCCCGATAGCCAGAGAATTGCGACGTAGCGATTCTGCGGTCGCGTCAAACGCGATTCCCAGCTCGATTGCCACTCTGGACCGCGGTTACGCGCTACCGCATCGAGATTATGGGATTGCGATTGACAAATTATTAGAGGCAACTAGGAAAGTTAGGATTCCCTGGTTTTTATGAATTGGAACCTAGAACTTAGAAGTTTTGATTCCGTGGTAATAAGAAGTGGTGTTATAACCTTGTGTCTATGTATCCACCGTGTTAAGACTTAAGAAATTGCCACCTTTCTAATTTCATCGCTTCTTTATTTTTCGTTTTCTAGTGTTTACAAACTTTAATTTATAGGAACTGTATGTTTCTAGGTTGATTGAAAAAACTTTATATCTCTGAAGATTTTGTTGCATGTCATTTACACCTGCACCGTAGGAGCAAAACGCCTATTTCGTCCATGAATTTACACCCTGCCCTCTTTTCTACTTCGTTCCTTGAGTAAATGCAAATAATAAATAGTCTCTAACATTATTCATTGTTGTTATATATCGACAAAACATTTGGGACTAACAAGGCGGTATAAAAAATGATAAGAACTACTGATTATTTTCATTTACTGAAGGGACGTAGTTGGAGAGAGGGTGTAAGTTTAGGGACAGAATTGGTGGTTTACTGCATTTGGATAGGTTATTATTTTCTTCGTCTTACTTCCAATTTCAAGCAGGGCAAAATTAAGTTTGCAACTAGATTTTTGCGCTCATCTTAATTCCAAGTCCCTTCATCTCGAGCAGAGTTTATTGTATATATTGTTTGAAATGCTACAGCTGGATTACAATTTACAAGTCATTTTCCTTTGGGGTAGAGTTGTTTGTATTGTATGCTTCAAATGTTTTTCAAGTAATTATTTTCATGGTTTTTTTTTATCAAATGAAATCTTGAGTGTTGTTAGTGTCTTACTGCTATATTTTTCACTGTATGGACAGGCATATTCTCAGTTAATGGAGAAAACAAATAAAAAGCGCACGGGAAAATTCCCTGATAAAAAAAGTGGTACTTCAGATTGCCTTGTCGGATCTCCAGCCTGTGATAATCAACGTGAGGATGATGATTGGGTTATAGTTAAAAAGCAGAGAGTCATCATTCTGGTGCCTGCTGCACCTCTTAGTGAAGGATCCTCAACAGAAAACGAAGAGCCGAATCACATCCATCCTATGCCACCTGTTACGTCAAGTAACCATGAGGAACTTCCCGCCGAGCCACCTAATGAAAATCCTTCTTGTAATGAACAAGATAAGACCATTTCATTGGTTGTCCAAAAGGAGACTCGTACTGTAAGAAGAGCCTCCCCTCCCTTATTACTTAAATCACCTTCAGCCAATCGACATCAAGTGAGTAGCTTGAAGTCACATAGATTAGTTGGAGTATCTCATACATCAAAAGCTATTAAGCAGCCCAGAATATTACTTGCACCTAGAAGATCCTCCAACTTGGCAACTTTGAATCAAAGTCTGAGAGCATCAAATCTCGAGAGAAAGCTTGAAAGAGCTGGTGGGTTGAGCAAGTGGCTGATATCACTTGGTCTGGAGCAGTTTGTGAGAATGTTTCAGGGGAAGAGTATCAGTAAGTATCAGCTCGTGAATTTAACCATGAAAAAACTCAAGGATATGGGTGCCAGTGCGGTGGGACCTCGCAGGAAGCTGATCCACGCCATGGACTGTGTCTGCCAGCCATATTGCTTTGAGGTGTTATAGAAGTCTGTAGAGTATTGAAATTATGTACACAAAACATTCCACGACACGGTACAAATGCAAAACATAGTTTCGATGATCACGTGATCATGGCATTTCATGATAAAATGTTTTTTCTCCCCCTCCAGAATCCTTTGATATTGGAAGAGAGCCAAAATTGAATTCATAGTGATTAATTGATTATGTTCTCCTCTTTTCTTCAAAACCTTTCCTCTCCAATCAAATAAATCAAACAATAATATTAAAATATCTATTTTCCTTTTCATTTTCTCACAATAATGTTGAACTTAATATGTATAAGTTGTAAGTGTAAAAAATATTTTACACATGCATTCTATTATGGTATGGAAACACAATCACTTTGTTGGTGATGAATTCTTCACTGCTAGGTGAATCATTCCTATTTTCTTGAATGATGGGTGTTCATGCAAAGGCCTCCGGTGTTTTAAATATAAGAGCAAATTAATTAACAAAAATAAATGTAATTAATTCATATTTTAAATTATCTACGTTAATTTTTATTGATTCAATTTTCTTTTATATTCAATACTAATGATTCAATTTTCTTTTATATTCAATACTAGAGAAAGTATATAGAATTTTAAAAACTTTTTAATATAATATGTAAAGTAATTGAACATCGGGTATTATCCCCAACTTATAGTAGGAGTATGGGGGAGAACTTCTATATTGAGTGATCTGTTAGGTGAAGAGCTTCTAGTATGACGTCATCAAAATAGCTCCTTTGATACGATGAGATTACAGAGATTGGCTATAGTGTTTTATCCAGCTCATTTGCGCATGTGCTCTCTTTCTCTCGTTGAGTTGTTTTTCTGATGCCAAATAATTTCAAAACTCATTTTATATGAGACATGAATAATCGAAATTTTTTTCATCTATATCTGTTTTTTTTAGAAAAAAAATTAATATACATCACTTTAAAAGAGGAAGTAAAAATAAATAGTGGTTGTATTTCCGCTTTGCAACCTCCTAAATGTAAAAAATAAAATAAAATAAAAATAAAAAAACGCAGATATTTTCATATGTTAGTTTTAAAGTGAGGTATATTAGAATGTTTTTTTCAAAATAATATATAGATGAAATAAAAACCTTATATAACTAAGGTGTAAATAACCGAGTGACTTGACTGCTCGAGAAGCACAAGTCCCCTGAATTTAGGCTTGTGGGATATAATGGTCTTGTTATGTTTTGTCACTTGTACTTTTAATTTTCATGAACTCTCTTGTTATGAACTAAATCAAGTTGAGATACTTGTGTGAATACGAGATATATAGTTTGATTTTAAGGTATGTTATTTTTTCTCGAATTCTCATTCATTGTCATATACTTCCTCTAAAATTAAGTATAAATAAAAAATAATAATTAAAAAAATTAATATATCTAAATTAAATTCTTAATTGTTTATATTTAATTTTATATTTATGTCTTGTACAGTATAAGTTGTCTTTATAAATTTTTAAATATGGGTTGCCTTGTGAGGCTTGACTTTTATTCGAGTCCATAAGTTGTGGCAATAACTAACCTTTTGAAGAATTGTTTTTCACTAATTTGACTTGGTTTATATTATAGAGATGTGTGTGATCTCTTAATTTGTCTTTAAATTTTGAAGTGGCTACAAAAGAGCAAGACTGTTTTAAATGATATCGCCTTTTGATTTTGAAGTTTGTGTTGATGTCATATTATTCTTCATCCTCTATTTTTTTTAGGTCTACTTCAACATCATTTCACTTTAGACAACTTTAACATATTTTTTAGACCATGCGAACATCCTCTACTTTAACATATTCAACATCCTCTATTTTAAACCATGCGAACTTTGAGTGTCACGGCTTTACACATGAGCTTTTTATAACATATCTTTATGATATAATCATATCATTAAAATTGACATTAACTTCCATATAATCTATACATTAACAAAGTAATTCTGTTTACACGTGAATCTGATCAATCAGATAATTATGTTACGTTATTTTACTATATATTAATTTTTCAATTATTTCTACAAATAACTATATCTCAAGAGATTTCATTCAATTAACATGTAATTAAACAATTAGTAAAAGAAACGTGTAATAATTACAAACTAAAAAAAGTTATATACATGCATAACTTACAAATTACTTTCATTTTTATAATCAGAATATTAAATGAGATTAAATAAGTTTTTATTCCTTATAAAAATTTAAAATTTTGGTGCTCTAAAAAAGTTATAGTCACTGTAAAATTATTATTCATGTATTTTTTGTCTTTATTAGAACATCAACATATTTATTTTGATTTATAACTCATTTGATAAATGTCGATATTGTTATATTAGATTTTGGGTTCGAATCAATATCTTACAATTAATTAATTGCAGTAAAATTTATCATAAGATAAAAAAAAAACATTAACATATTTTTTTTTTGAATTTTTTTATATACATGTTTACAATACTATAAGAAGTTATTTAACAAAAATAAGCTCAAAATTTAATTGCTAAGTCTATATTTTAAAGACTTTTATCTCGAACATATGTCATTTAAAAAATTTATATCTAATTCATACCAAGTTAAAAAATTATAAATTTATGTGAATGGACTTTTAATAATGTTCAAAACGTACTTGTAAAATATAATTCAAAAATTTCGAAGTTGAATGATGTTTCATTCCATCAAGATTTAAAATAATTTGTAGAATAATTTTATAAAACTAAAAGATGTAATTTTCTTTTAAAGAGACTAAAAATAAAATTTCAAAATTTTATACAAAACTAAAAACTTATCTAACTCGGTTAAATCAGACAAAATTTACATACTATATACACATATAAAAAACATGTATCACTATTATAAACATTTTAATTATTTTCTTTTTAATTTGTCCACATGAGTATTACTATAATTCTATTAAAGTTAACTAAATTAATTCTGATAATGTTATATTGAACGTTTTGTTCCGAATTCAAACTTTGACACAATTATGATAAAATTTATAATCTTTAAAAAAAATATTAGTACATTTATACGGATATTTAATAAATTTAGTCAAACATTAAACATTAAAAATCATTAAAGTTATTAGTCAAATATGTTTAATAAATTGTTTCTATAATTAAAATCATTAAAAATATATAATTTAAAAAGAATTGAAAGATATAGTTTAAAAATTTGGTGCTCCATGGTCAAACATATTCCTATATCTAAAATACGGTGAATAACTTTATTAGTCACAAAAACAAGTTAATTTTGAAATGTGTCCATATTAAAGAAACAAACTTTAAACATTTTTGTTTGTTCTTCTTCTTCGTCTTATTATTACTATTCCATGAATCCAGATTCATTCACCTGCATATCTCTAATCTCTGCGACTCGATTATTTTCACGTTAATTAAATTATACTCTGTATGCTAACCAGAAAATTTTATTTATTTAGTAATAAATCTTTTCACCTTCCAACTTCCCCATTAAAAATAACACATGTTTATGATTCTTCTGAATTTATAACATGTGTTTGTTTTTGTTAACTGAACTAAATAGATAGGGGATGAACCCTAATTTTACTTCAATTCCATAAATTGGAGCAAGCCAATTGCGTCTCAGTATCAGTTCCGTGAAGAAAATGGAGCACGATCAAAAAAGCAACGCAACCCCTCTTTTGGAATCTAAAAGAGCTTCAAAGCTTCAAACTTTGGGGAATATAATTGTTACTGTTGTTGGAACTGGTGTTTTGGGTTTGCCCTTTGCTTTTCGGATTGCTGGTTGGGTTGCTGGGTCACTTGGTATTGCTATCGTTGGCATTTCAACTTACTATTGCATGCTCTTACTTGTGAGTCATCTTCACTTTTTCTCTGTCTCTGTTTTGATTTTGTTAATGGTTTAACGTATTCAATTTTTTTTATGTAGAATCTTTTTCTTTTTCTTATGCTGAATAAATGAACATAGAATCTGATTCACCTAGGTGAGAATTAGAATTCAGTGCTTTGTGGCAAACCATTTTGCTTTAATGCATGTCTGGATTGGCGGTGAGTATGATAAAATCACAGTGGCACTGTGATTTTGTTGAAGCTCTAACGTATAACTTTTGTCAGAATCACAGTGGACCACTGTGATTCTGCGGAACAACTCCTCACTGCTAATGGAATACATATATATCACATACGGTTGAGCAGCTTAGATAGCTTTGGAATCACAATGAGTTTCACAAAATCACCAAGGTGACACTCTGATTTTGTTTGAATTACAAAGTGTAGCTTTTGCTAAAATCGGGATGGATCAACCTGATTCTGCCAAATCACCTTAAATCCAAACACAGGGACTTTTTACCTCAACCTATCCAATTTTTCTTATTTGTTTTGGTAAAGAGATCTAGCTGATAATTGCTTTCTTCTACTACTTTCACAAATTTTCTAGTTAACTTTATTAGTTTTTGGGGGCATTCTTCACTGACTTGTCCAACTGATGAGTCCATTACCAAAAGGAAAAGAAACTAAAATGACTGATTTAAAGTTAAATGGAACATGCTTTATATTGCGGTTCCTGTCATTATTATGTGGGATTTGGATTCCACGTAGTAAATGTGTGACACATTTATTGATCTAGTCTGTGTGATCTCAAATCAGCGGTCAAGATTATTTAAAGGTGATTTGATGAAGGTGTAATGTGAGCCAACTGATCTCAAATCGGTGACCGAGATCAATTAATGTATGTAACTTTGTGTTTCTTTAAATGCAGGCAATCTGGATCCAGCTTGCTTCTTGTCATTACATGGTTTGATTTTTGTTTCATTGATTTAGGTTATGTGTAGAGATAAGTTGGCATCAGAAGAACCATTAGTGGAAGCAAGATCATATGGAGACTTGGGTTATAGATGCTATGGAACCTTGGGTCGGTTTCTGACAGAACTTGTAATTTTGGTAGCACAGTGTGCAGGGTCGGTTGCGTATTTGGTATTTATCGGACAAAACCTTCATTCGGTATTCCAAAGCAATGGATTCTCACTTGCCTCTTACATATTTATGCTAACACCCATTGAAATTGGAATGTCATGGATAGGGAGCTTATCAGCTTTAGCACCATTTAGCATTTTCGCCGATGTGTGCAATGTCCTGGCTATGGGAATTGTCGTGAAGGAAGATGTACTGTTGGCCTTAAAGGATGGATTTTCAATTACAGAAAGGACGGCAATTACATCGAACATAGGAGGGTTGCCATTTGCAGCAGGGATGGCTGTTTTTTGTTTTGAAGGGTTTGGAATGACACTTGCCCTAGAGAATTCTATGCAGGATAAAACTAAATTCCCAAAATTGCTGGCTCAGACTTTTAGTGGGATAACACTTGTATACATTATTTTTGGGTTATGTGGTTACATGGCTTTTGGTGAAGAAACTAGAGACATTGTGACCCTTAATCTCCATAGAAATTGGTCGTCTCTTACCGTACAGGTACTAAAGACATTCAAATTTCGAACTTTTATGTCTTGTTCATATTTATGCTTAACATGGTTATGACTTATTAGTGTTCGTCCATTATATATTGCTTAAATCATTCTTCTTATATAAAGCACTTATCATAAGTTACATATAATTGACAACGACATTGCTTTCTCGAATCTGATTGAATCGTCTTTTCGTGCTTTTTGTTCGGTCCATGTTATTTGAGGATACTACTGGCTAGAAGCACTTAGTGGTTGAAGGTGATGATAGTGTTTGATTGCTTTAACTATTTGGTTTTCACTTTTTGGGTGTATATGTCAATTGGTTTCCTGTCACTTAATCTGTTTTACATGAAACCGCTCTAATTAAATTCTGTCCGTCGAGCATGTCTGTGTATGCAGACACATGTTGGACACGACACCTTGCCGTGGAGTTGCTGTGTGTTGCATCCAACATGTGTACGAGCACATTAATGGATACCCAAATGCATGCTAAGTGTAGCATATCTAGTTGTATACTGCTTGTGCATGTGGGCATTGGTAATTTGTTCTTAGACATGTCTAGAGTAAACCATTTTACACATTAACATCTCAAATTTTAAGCACTATAGTCATAAAGTGCATGAAAAGCCAACTTACATTTCCATGGCCAGGAGTTCATAATATTTGATTGTTTATTTTCAAATTTTTGTTGCAATTCTTATTTCTCAATTATTTGACATCTAGCAATATTTTATATGGTGACAGGTAGGATTATGCCTGGGCTTGATGTTCACGTTCCCAATCATGATGCACCCAATAAATGAGATTGTGGAAGGAAAACTCAAAATGATCCACAGAAACAATAATAATGATTCAACAGAACTAGGAAAAATTACAATATACATCAGTCGCTCTATTGTGGTGGTTGTGCTGGTTGTTGTAGCTTCATTCGTGCCAGAATTTGCCGTATTTGCCTCATTTGTGGGAAGTACCTTGTGTGCAATGCTATCCTTTGTTTTGCCAGCCACATTTCACCTAAAACTATTTGGCTCTTCTCTTTGCATCTGGCAAAAAATCCTGGACTCTATTGTATTAATCACTGGAATACTTTTCGCTGTTTATGGAACTTACAATACAATTGTTGGAGTTTGATGAATATATTATTACAGAAATATACATATTGTTGATGCTTTTATACAAACTCAGATAGATGAGTAAACTTCAATATTTATTTTCTCTTGTTTGACAGATAAATATTGGCACTTGAAAACTTAATTTCCAAAAATGTTCAGATTGACTATTATTTTGGTAAAATTATAATAACTTTGTGATTTTGTTGAAGTTTTAAAGTAAATATTCTGTCAAAATTATGGTGACACAATGTGATTCTATCAAAAAAAAAAAAAACCACCAATCTAAACACATTCTTAACTAGAAAATTTAATGGTCTTGATTACAAAATTACATTGAGGATTGAGTTTATATGATTTTACAAAAGTTAGGGAATGTAACTTCTACAAAATCATAGTGATTTATCGTAATTTTGTTAATTTCATGGTAAAATTAAACATAAACATACACGAAGTGATTTGTTCTCAATGAAACTTGTTTCACTATGTGTGGTAGAGGACATTAAATACTGTCCTTGGACACACCAATCAGCATATCCCTCTGCAACAATTCCTAACCGAATCGGTGAATCTTTATCTTACTGAAG
The DNA here is from genome assembly GCF_000331145.2 of Cicer arietinum. Classification (NCBI taxonomy): domain Eukaryota; kingdom Viridiplantae; phylum Streptophyta; class Magnoliopsida; order Fabales; family Fabaceae; genus Cicer; species Cicer arietinum. Next base: position 72,732,863 of record NC_021162.2, read on the forward strand.
TTGGCCTCACATAACGCCGTGGAGTCCTTGTCTTCAACAGTTTCATTATTGTTGTATAGTAGATGTTCATCCATCAAATATCATATCATTAGATTTTGGCTAAGATTTAATGGATTACACCAAAACACTTTAATTTCTGCCATCCACTCTCCATATTTTTGGATAAGAGAATACCTCTACACAATATGATAACACGTAGCATATCAACATCCACTCTCCATTTTCTGAAAGTCCAAAGTAAAATAGAGACAAGAGAACACCACGGGAAAATATTAGTTTCAATCGGGCCCATCAAAAGGTAGGGTCTCCAAATCAATTGTTTTATACCTCTTAAAATATAAAATATTTTACTTCATAAAATACTTTATATTATACTATTTTTAGAATTAAAGTTAATAATTAAGTATGATTTTTGTTTTGGCGGCAAAGTAGTTGTTACCAGACATACGTCAGTGAATATTATTATCTAAAAAAATATGAAATTGATTTTATTATCAATTAAAAAATAATATTAAACTTAATAAATTATTTTAAATTCTCAAATGTATAAAAACATTAATTTTGATAACAAAAATATAATCATTTTAATAAAATATTATTATGGCATTTAAAAATTTCGATCCTTGTGGTAAAAAACAAAAAGCTGTGGGTCTATTGAGTGGAGCCTTTATTTGGATTTGGAGAATATATTGAGGAACAGTGTGGGTCTACTCAAATAAATACATATTTTAATGATTGTATGTTTATGAAATGCATCATGATATAGTATCATATTTTTGGGGAGACATAATAGATGCTCAGGAGCTAATTAATGGTTTCCCCACTCACAAAGGTGTGGACATCCACTCTACTTTTGGCATGGATCCCGCTGTGAGAAAAACATTGATTCTCATTCTTTTTCATACAAGACAAACATGAATTTTAAATTTATGAAAGAAAAAAAAATGAGAGAAAAGAAAAAGGCAAAAGAGAAAAGTTTTGATGTCTGTTTCTTGAGGGTTACCTTTTGTTGTTGATTTATAGCTAAGGTTGGGGTTATTCTTAGTATCTATGAAAGATTTTTTGTCTTTGATAAGCAAGATTTACATGTGAGTAGTGACAAGGGAAGTTCACTTGGATTATTGTGGCGACTCAATCAAGATAAAACTCCACCACCGTGGATACACGCAGTTATACATTAAAAGCGATAATGAATCTCATGTTGTTAAGATAAAACAGATGTTTTTGGTTTGTTTCACATAATATTAAAGCTCAACCGTGTATTGTATTTTATATTAGACGGTCCAAATCATCCGCACATAAGTTTGTGGAATCCAATTCCAACTTACTCGTCCATCCACCTCTTCATACCTCATGACCTCGTAAATACATCAATCATAAATAATTAATTTTTGTAATTAATTACAATATAACAAACAGTATATTAATAATTTTTAGATTTAATCAATGTGAAGGCCCATATCAGATTATTATCACTTCAACAATAACTATTTATAGGAAGCAATATATATAAAAACAATAATGATATTAAAAGATAATTTAAATATAATGTTTGTGGATTTTTTTCTGTTCTTTAATCATTATGTAAAATATTAGCAACACAGCATACTATCTTTTATCTTGAATATACATAAACAAAAATTACTATTTTGTCCGTCTTATATGATTTATGTTAAAATAAATTATTATTTTAACTCGCAATACAATATTAATTATTTTTTATTTATTTATAATATATAATTAATATTATATATAATTGTAATTCACTATCTTGTGCTTTGTATCAATAATAATATTAAATATACAAATAGACGATAAAATAGTATAATAAAAATAATATTTTTTTCTTTTATTTATATATTTTTTAATTGCTAAAATTTTCAAATGTCAAAAATTTGATTTATTAATAAAAATTAATGTTGTGTCCAAAAACTTATTTACCGATGAATTAAATATAACTTATAAGCAAATAAAGTATGTAAATCAATTTTACACCATTAATAAATAATAAATAATTAATTTTATCATCAAAACACAATCATAATTATTATTATAAAATAATTATACAATCAACTATTTATATTATATTATATTATTATATACTAGTATAAAATAGTTTATAGAATTATGAGAGAGAAAACAATCTTGGAGAAAGATAGAGAAAAGAAAGGTAGGTGTAGCGAGAAGAGGTAGGAAAAATCAAGCATCACTCTCACTCTGTCCATGCTACTACTACTAACTAATATATATTAACTAATTAACTAATTATATTAAGTACCACCACACTAATTAACTTCACTCGTTCTTCGATCCTTCTCTTCTTCTTCTTCTTCAACAGTTCAACTTCTTCCCCTTCCGCAACTACTAAAAAAGCTAAACAAAAACAAAAATGGCAATAAAATCCAGCAATCTCTTAACCACAAAGCCATCACCACTAACAGCAATGGTAACACTCCTAATCCTGTTCATCCTAGCTTTCTACACCCTCCATTTCCCACACCCTTCCCTCTCAAACAAAACAACCTTCCAAAACATCTTCCTTTCATCTTCTTCCAACTCCACTATATCCACCTACCTCCGCACCCTCACCATGCACCCTCACCTCGCTGGAACTAAACCCAATTCCAAAACCGCAACTTTCCTCCTCAACCACTTCTCTTCCTTAAACCTCCCTTCTCACACAACTTCTTACAAAACTCTTCTCTCTTATCCATTGCACTCTTCCCTCACCGCGCATTTTAGCAACCATTCATCTCCCCTCAACCTTCCACTAACCGAACCATCCGCTCCATCCGTGGTTCATGCTTACCACGCTTATTCACCATCCGGTTCAGTTTTTGCCAAACCGGTGTTCGTTAACTACGGAAGAGACATCGACTATCGTGCGCTTGGGGTGGACGTTAAGGGGTGTATAGTGATCTTACGAAAAGGTGGAAACTTGGGGCGTAGCGCAATGATTGAGAAGGCTGAGGCAAATGGGGCAGTGGCGGTGTTAATCTACAACGACGAAGGTGACACGTGGCGTAATGGTTTTGAGAGAGGTCACGTGATGAAGGGTGTGGGGGACCCACTCAGTCCTGGTTGGGGTAGTAGTGTTGATGGAAGTGAGAGGTTGAGTTTGGAAGATAATGAGGTTTTGAAAAGGTTTCCCAAAATTCCTTCCATGCCACTCTCTGCTGAGGTTGCTGATACTGTTTTGTCTTCACTTGGTGGTTCTCCGGTGCCCTTAGACTGGAGGGATGCCTTCAATTCTAAGGTTACACATGTTGGTCCTGGTCCCACTATGCTCAATTTCACCTACCTGGTTAGTACTTACTACCTACTCAACTTTGTTTTTTTTTTTTTTTGTTTCATTCAAGTTTTTAAGTCAAAACATTTTTTGTTGGTATGTCAACTTTACTTTTGTTGTTTTGTCAATTGAACCGACTTGAGTACTTCACTTGATAAGTGTTTTTTTTTTAAAAAAAAAAACTTTTTATCTAATCTCATAAATACAGTGAGAATTTTTTGAATAGTTTATAAAAACTGCTTATAGTTTATATGAAAGTATTTTGACTTTATTTTATCTTTTATTGTAGAAATAGAAATAGTATATACATAGACACCTATATCCTATAAGCGCATAATTAAGTTGTTTATCCATTCGGTTCTCTATATGTGTTGGTAAAGTTGGTTTAATATGTACTTGTGTTGCTGAAAATATAAGGAATAGTTTGATCTATATGTTTTACTTCCAAAGAAAATAAACAATGGGTAAGGTGAGGTAAATATTGGGCGTTATTAATTGAAGGAAAATGATTAAATGGGGTGGAATGGTACTAGGTTTCATTGTTTGGATTGTTCAAAATTGTATTGGATAAAATGGAAAGAAATGTTAAATATTTCTCTATGGAATGAATTAATATTCAATCATAAAAAATATCAAAACAATGGATGCGAATTTTATTTCATTTTACTGTCCATTGTGTTCCTGATTTTGTTGCTTTGGTTGAGCAAAAAGCTTTTTCAATTTTATGCATCTAGTGAGAAAATATCTGGTTGTTGTTGGTAGACGGCGTTCCTTTGATCATTGAAATTTTTAGACATGGTATGGTTTTCCCCGAAATTATTTATCTATCTTTGTTCAAATTTTAGCCCAACTAAATTCTTAGTCACGGTTTTTGTAATGAGCCTTGTTAAGCTAATAATTGCATCTTAATTAAAGAAAATGGTGTTATGATTATTTGCTCTAGCTACATTCTCTTTTCCATTTTCTTGTTAACCCTTGCTTTCGTGCTATCTTAGTTAATAGAAATGAATTGTGGTGTTAAAAATGAGGAGCATAACAGTTAAGCTGAAGCTTGTTATAGTGTTTTGCATGTATTTTGTTGATATGTTTTATGTTTTTCAGGGTGAAATGAAGGTGGCCACCATTCAAAATGTTTTTGCTGTCATAAAAGGATCAGAAGAACCTGATCGCCATGTTCTGCTTGGGAACCATAGAGATGCATGGACTTATGGTGCTGTTGATCCCAGCAGCGGGACAGCTGCCCTACTTGACCTTGCTCGACGATTCTCTATTCTACTCAGTTCAGGGTGGAAGCCAAGGAGGACAATCATTCTATGCAGTTGGGATGCAGAGGAATTTGGCATGGTAGGCAGTATTTCCTTCTTAACAACATATTTCAATTGTCACCGCATTTGTAGTTTCACTGGTTATTGATTAGCCAGTGACATTATTTGTACCTTTGGGTGAAACCGATCATCGTTCATCTTCTTTGTCTAAAATAAATGTCACTAGATTTAGACCTAGGCCGTTACCTTCCCTATTATATACGAGTGTGTCTACTCCAATTTGGTAGTTGTAACTGTAACTTCGCATCTTTGAAAATCAAATCAATGGGTTTGTTTTTTTCCATTTGGGGGTCCTGCACCATATCTAACACTAAATTTGAGCTGCCATTAGCTTAGAGCACCCAGGTTTAATGGAGTCACACGTGGTCTGTGCGATAGATGGCTACTTTTCCAAGTTTCTTGAGCAGCCAACAACTTTTGTAACTGGCTCAAACCTTTTTTTTTATTTTTTATTTTTTTTTTTTATGTTTTTTAATGTTGAGCAGCCAACAACAAACATTTAATATGGTGGCGCTACAACTTGAGACGCTGACTTGGAAAAATTATGATACGGCCAACATTTAATGTTGTGGTGCTACAACTTGTGACACTGACTTGGAAATATTAGAATACGAAAAACATTTTATGTGACGGCGCTACAAGTCACTTCTCAGTTTCAATATATTATATAAATAGATGTACTGTCTTGCTCTTGCATAGTTATACTGCAATTATTTTTATCAGTTTTATGCTTATAAATCTTCTGTTTTCGTCAGTGCATTGTCGATTGCCTTCTTCAATCTCCAAATTTACTTAAATTAACGAGTTTGCTTTATTTTTATTATGGTGTCATTTCCTGCAATATTCTCTCTAAATAAAGCTTATCTGTTTATATAGATAGGATCCACCGAATGGGTTGAACAAAACCTTATCAATCTTGGTTCCAAAGCTGTAGCATATCTGAATGTGGACTGTGCTGTTCAAGGCCCTGGTTTCTTTGTTGGCTCAACTCCTCAGCTAGACAGTCTTATTCTTGAGGTCATAAAAAAGGTATTTTAAGTAACAATCATTTATTAATGCATATCCAAATGTACATATGAATAATTATTTACTCACTGGATCCTCTACAACTGCTTTATGGTGCAGAAGCAGTTGTAGGGACCCTTGGATTTAGAGAGAGAATTGCTTGTTCTTTGGTAATTTAGGAATTCTAAACATGAAACCGCATTTACATTAAGTTCAGGTGAAGGATCCCGACTCCGAGGGTGTGTCAGTATATGATACATGGGCTGCTGCCGCTGGAGGAAATAATGTAATGCTTTTATTATTACTGGCTAAGTATTTGTTTGCATTTCTAGTTTTCATTTTCACCACATTTGTTATCATATTCTCATTACTTAGCAGCTTTTGTTTTGTTGGATTGCAGATTCAGAGGCTCGGTAGAGTTGATTCTGATTTCGCTCCGTTTGTGCAACATGCAGGGGTTCCATCTGTAGATGTGTATTATGGAAAAGGTACATACCTCGCCAAATTAGCTAGAGGATTCTGTTTCATATATGGAAAGTCGTGCTACAGCGCAGGTAGAATGGTTGGAAAAAACCAAGCCTGTGGGTCACATCACCTATGGTTCTTGTGTTTTCATAGTTAAATGTTTGCAGCACAATATATGCTTCTAATATGTTATGTCTACAATCTATCAGATTATATGACATGTGTTAAAATAATCTCTTTCCTTTTTTACCCCTAGATTTTCCCGTTTATCACACTGCTTTCGACTCCTATAACTGGATGGCAGAGTATGGAGATCCATTCTTCCAACGCCATGTTGCTGGTCAGATTTCTCCCATAACACCTTATTGTGCTTTTAAATAGTTTTCTTTTGATAAACTGTTCCATACAACAATCATAAGATTTATCTTTTGTGCTTTTTGTTGTATTAGTTACTGGAATTTGGGGCCTTCTAGCCCTTCGCCTGGCTGATGACTCCATTCTTCCTTTCGATTACTTGTCATATGCAAATGAGTTACAGGTGGGCATTTATATTCACCTCTTATTTTAATTAAACTAACTTCTTGCTGGCTACTGTCTTCCTAAGTTATGGATTTTTATTTGAGAGTTAAACACATTTTACAAATAATGGACTATGGATGGACAATGAGCACTTCGCATTCCAAAATAAAATAACAGTTTTTTTTCCTAAATATTATAGAAATTTGTATTTGAAGTAATTCCATAAAATTTTCGATATTGATTTGTATCTTTTGTTGCTATATAATCTTCCCCTGCTTTGGGCAGTTATACAGAGATATTTTGAGCAACATGTTAGACCAGAAAATTTCTGTGCACCCATTAACGTCGTCAATTGAAGAATTTGCTTCTGCTGCCAAAGAAGTTGATGATGAATTAAAGGTAAAGTATAACAAAAATAACCCAACACAGTTAAGGAATATCTTCTAATTCTTTAATCTGTTCTACCTACACATATATTTATATATACTTGTCTTTGTTTTGAACTGCAGGAACTTAGATTGCTGGAAACTGCAGGTCAGTTTGTAGATATGAAAAGACGAGCGATGAACGATAGACTAATGCTTGCAGAAAAAGGTTTCCTAGATGGAGACGGACTTGAAGGAAAACAGTGGTTCAAGCATCTTGTGAGTGTCTTTATTTACTTTGTATCTTGGAAGCACTGCTTAAAACTCTTTAACTGTTTAAAGTTACTATCAACATGTATAGTAAAGGTTGCTGAGCCAACTCTTCATGGCTTGAATTTACCAATTTCAAATTTAGTGGCATTCTGCAAAATAGAAATGAATGGTGCAAGTGTATACCTCTTTTATTGTGGCATTGCATCTTCCAAACTTTATAAATGAGATTGTTAGTGCATGTCTAGATTGACATCAAATTTGACATAATCATGGCATGGCGAGTCAATGTGATTTTGACAACACTTTGATGTTTCAATAAAATTATGGTGTTACCGACCGTGATTTCGTTAAACTAATTGTGATTCCAAACATGATCTTGATATGCTAGTTTTTTGTTGGAATCACCACTCCGGACGCAGATTCCTAACTGCCACGTTATGTAATTGTTTTTGTTTTATACTTGTTACTAATCTGTTATTTGCTTATATCACAAGAAAAACCCCAGTTTCTAATATCCTGTATTATAGGTGTTTGGGCCTCCCAATGACCCTGAGAAGTTAGATTTCTTCCCTGGGATTGCTGATTCTATAACTAGGTCAGCTAGCACAGGTGAAAGAGAACGGCTGGCAGAAATTCAACATGAGATCTGGAGGGTTGCTAGAGCCATTCAAAGAGCTACTTCTGCACTTAGAGGAGAATTCACCTAAACCCTAATATGAAGAAAACTGATCAATAGTCGATGGAAGAGTCTATTTTTTAGTTACATGTAAATATTAGTCTTATGTTTTATGTCTATATAACTGTACATTAATTAAGTTATCAAAGGAGAAATCAATATTTAACCGGTTTTTGCCCTGTTAGGTTGTGCAATTGCTTTAGTAAAAAAAAAAACTTGTGTAATTCTTATAATGATGAATATATAATTTTACAACCATTGTTTATTAACAGGCAAAATTTCAATCTGCCTATAATAACCTTTATATATAATCAAGCAACACTTATTTTTTAAAAAATTTGGGAAAGGGAAATTATTATTAATACCGGTGGTATAAAATGACTATTTTACAACTCCCAAACTCTTAATACTATGCGTGTATAAGATTAAGGTAATAAATAGGTGTGCTGCCCCGTTAATAATGTTAGGAACATCACAAAAAGGGGTCCGTAATCATGAAAGCATAATAAAACTTTAGGCTATTTTATGATTGCTGGGGCTTTGCATCATACTAGATGATCTAAAATAATCATTCAAAATAACCTTTATATATAATCAAGCAACACTTATTTTTTTAAAAATTTGGGAAAGGGAAATTATTATTAATACCGGTGGTATAAAATGACTATTTTACAACTCCCAAACTCTTAATACTATGCGTGTATAAGATTAAGGTAATAAATAGGTGTGCTGCCCCGTTAATAATGTTAGGAACATCACAAAAAGGGGTCCGTAATCATGAAAGCATAATAAAACTTTAGGCTATTTTATGATTGCTGGGGCTTTGCATCATACTAGATGATCTAAAATAATCATTCAAAATAACCTTTATATATAATCAAGCAACACTTATTTTTTTAAAAATTTGGGAAAGGGAAATTATTATTAATACCGGTGGTATAAAATGACTATTTTACAACTCCCAAACTCTTAATACTATGCGTGTATAAGATTAAGGTAATAAATAGGTGTGCTGCCCCGTTAATAATGTTAGGAACCTCACAAAAAGGGGTCCGTAATCATGAAAGCATAATAAAACTTTTTGCATCATACTAGATGATCTAAAATAATCATTCAAAATAAAATAGAAAAAGAAGACAGCATACGCGCCAGGTAGGGGTCGAACCTACGACTTTCTGCTTAGGAAACAGACGCTCTATCCACTGAGCTACAGGCGCTCTTGTTATTATATTTTTCAACTATTTAGTTTTCAATTACGTATCTAGATTTTGTAGAGTTCCCGCCCAATCCATCGACATTTCGAAAAGCAAACTGCAAAGTGCAAAGCAATTCTGAATTGGAAGAGAAATAGCAGGAAGAAGAAGATGTCTGAGGTTCCAATTTCCAACTTCTGCAACGCATTAGCAT